>NC_056728.1:626648449-626655949 GCF_019279795.1 Protopterus annectens | reverse complement strand
GAAGACACTCAAATCCGAAACCTCAAAACCGCGAAATTTAAAACCACGAGCGTCACAAAAACAATATACTACACAAACGCAAATACACCTACCTTCTGATACTACAACAAAACGAACACACATGAACGCAACAAAACCAACAAACACACACACACCCTTGCTAGAAGAAGGGGGGGCAAGCCCCCTTGCACCCCCCATGTAGGGGGCTGCATCACCCACACTCCCCTACTTATTTATATTAACTCCGGGGTTGCACTAAAAACCGGAAGACAACAAGCCTACTACCACACATTCTACACCCCCTTACACAAACACACATCACATAGATACAAACACGACACTTGCACACTCAGGCTTACCTAACCTAACCCACACCTAAAACTCCCCATCATACTCTCACACACACACATACACACACACACACACTCTCCCCAAAACCCATAAAAAACATTACACTTAACGCGCCATCACCACTGCAGGTTCGAGATTTCCGTATTCGACATTGTGAAGATTAGCGCAACTGCAGATTCGGCACTTTGGTCTCGAGATACTGAAATTCGATATTTCACTAGTTCAACATTTCAAAGTGAACCCATGTGTGTGTGTGTGTGTGTGTGTGTGTGTGTGTGTGTATGTATATTGATATATATATATATATATATATATATATATATATATATATATATATATATATATATATATATATATATATATATGTATATATGTGTATATGTATATATATATATATATATATATATATATATGTATATATATATATATATATGTATATATGTATATATATATATATATGTATATATGTATATATATATATATATATATGTATATATATATAGGTTCATAGGTTGGTACTAGGCTGTCGGCCCTAGGGCCTATGCAAGCCTAGCCATAACAATTCCTTGGATATTTCTTCCCACAATATTTACTTCTGTGGATCCCTGTCTAGCAGGGCGACTGACATAATCCCCGGGGTGAATTTCCTATGTCCCATCCAATCAAGGTTCCTTTTGAAGAGAGCCAATGAGGTGCTCTGCTTGACATGTATGGGCAGTCTATTCCAGAGTATGGGGAGTCTCTGGGTCAGGAACCTATCCCTCCAGCATGTTTTGTTCATTGTGATGACAAGTTTTAGATCCCTGGAGTGTGCGACTCTGAGGGATTGGGATTTCTTTAAGTGGAGCATGTCCAATAGCTCAGGGTTTGACATGGCCTTGTATGTTAAGCAGAGATCGCCTCTGAGTAGACGATATGCCACAGAGTACAGCTGGAGTTTTTTTTAGACGGTCAGCATATGGCATCTGCTTTAGGCCTGTGATTCTTTTAGTGAGGTATTTATGTGGCCTTTCCAGCTGTTGCAGATGTCTTGTTGGGTACATACCAAATGGGGCATTATACTCTAAAATGGGTCTAATGAGGGATGAGTACAGTGAGGCAATGACCTCCTTTTTTCTGGATGAAAAGCCCTTAGTGATGAGGTGTGTCACATAGAAGGATTTCCTGACTGTTGTGGCAATGTGGTTATCGAAAGTGAGACCACTGTCCACCTGTGTCCCTAAGTCTCTCATCACACTTTCGATGTTTAGTGTCCTGCCACCTATGTAGTAATTCATGGGTACATGTTTTTTTCCAAAAGGGATAACTATACATTTCTTGGCATTAAGCTTGAGTCCATGGCTCTGGCACCAGACATCTGTTTCTGTAAGGCCCTTTTGTAGAATATCCACATCATTTGGGGATTCAGTAATGGCTCCAAGTTTGCAGCCATCTGCAAACTTTGTTAATCAGAGTCCCTTAGTGTTGGCCTGTCCTTCAGAGAAATAGATGCCAAACAAGAGTGGTCCCAGGACTGAACCCTGAGGTATTCCACTTGTCACTTGTCTGGAGCTGGATTTGGAGTCGGCTACTTTTACAGTTTGGGTTCTGTCAGTAAGCCATTTAGCAACCCATCGAGTGACGTAGGGATTTATGCCCAGCTTAGTAAGTTTATCTATGATTCCAGAGTGGGGGATGGTGTTGAAGGCCTTGGCAAGGTCCAGATAGGCTGTGTGGACCCTCGTCCACAGCTCTGGAGTATATATATATATATATATATATCTATATATATATATATATATATATATATATATCTGTGGGTTACCTTTACATTATCGAACGTTCAAATGTTCGACAGTCATTTGGCCGAAACCATGTCATCGAACAGTCAAATGTTCGACAATGTAAAGTTAACCAAAAAAAAAAAACAAAATAAAACAAAATAAAATGTGTATAGCAGGGGGGGGGTACCCCCCACGGCCCCGCTACTTAAATATACCAACTCCGAGATCGCACTACATTGCGGTAACGGGAAATATTCCCGTTCCACACTGTAGGGAGATCTCCATTCAGTCATTTCCCATTACCGCAATGTAGTGCGATCTCAGAGTTGCTTTATTTTGGTAAAATAGGGGGTGTGGGGGGTGTGGGAGGTGCAGGGGGCTTGCTATACATACTTTTTCTTTTCTTTCTCCCGTGATGTTCATCGTGTTACCCTGCTGCAGTCATCACACTTGGGTTATCCTGCTGTCAGGCGGTCCCGCAGTCGGCCCGAATTCCAAAGTCTTGGTCCGGCGTCGGTTGCTGTCGCTTCTTCCTTGACGTCAGTGCACCAGGGGTGTATGAGGCATCCAACGCCATTTTCTTCAGTCTTTCTTGCCGCACGATGCCCGAAGCAGAAGCAGTTCGCAAGTGCCGGTCGGCCGACACCTGATATTTTCGATTTGAATTTCAGTCCGAATTCTTCAATAAAGCTAAGTACCCCATTGGGGAGCATTTTCTTGCCTCAGTCCAATGTCAGAAAAAGTTAACAATTGCATTTCTTGTGGGAAGCAAATACCTCATAAGGACTTCCATTCCTATTGTATTCTTTGCCTAGGCCCAGACCACGACGTCACAGGTTGTCAGTTTTGCGCTAGGTTTAATAAACGCACTATCAAATGCCGTTTTGACTTCGCACGGCATTACTTAGGTAGGAAATTTAATTATATCATGCCGTCGACCGCAATTCATAAAAAACGCAAGGATAAGGACAGGCAGCCTAGGAATAAGCCAGACCCCGAGGCCTCAGCTGGGCCTGTCGCCGGTTTTCTGTGAGGCACCTACGCAACCCCTGGCGACCGCAGAGCTGGAACCCCAGACAGCTGCCGACTCCCAAGCGGAGTCTTCTAGGCCGACGCAGCCATCTACCGACACCGGAGCAGAATTAGTCACTGGTGCAGAGGAAACACCTTCGGTTGCAGAAGGTGTGTTCAAACCGACTACACTCACCATTAAATCTTATGTTAAGCTTAAAACTCCTTTAAAACCTAAGAAAACTGTTCATCAGTCTACAGGTCAAGGCCCCATGCCTAAGAAACAGATGCTTAAGATGGCTGAAGATTTAATTACACTTATCAGGGGTTCCCATCCCCATCCTGATAAAGGACCAAGACGAGAGGAGGATTACGCACCCTCTGACCAGGTTTCTCTCTCCTCAGACTCTTCTGAGGAACAGGATTACACTTTTCCACTTTATGAGGATTCTGATGCTGAAGACTCTATTCTCTCAGAATCTCCCCCTGAAGACTACTCATTTGGGGAAACATTATATACCACGAGGGGAACATTTCCACTGGGAAGGCCAGGATTACTCAGATTCTAAGAAAAGGCTCCAAGAGTTCCTTTTATTACCCCAGCACAGACCTCTTGCTATCCCTCCTGTTTTAGATATTGTGGATGATGTCTCCTTGGAGTCTAGTTTAAATCCAGACTCTCTACCTCCTGCTCCAGCCAAACCAGACAGATACTACAGAGTACCTGACTCAGACAAATTCCTGTATAAAAGCCCTGTAACTGACCCAGAAACCATATCCCAGGGTCCTAAGGGAGCAAAAGCTTCTATGGCTAAAAATCCTGTGCCCTCTGAAACAGATTCCAGAGCCCTTGATAGATGGGGAAAGAAAATATACACCTCTGCAACTCTGGCTATGAGAGCATTAAATTGCCAGTTTCACATGTTGAAATATCAACAATTCCTGATGTCTCGGTTAAAACAAAAAAAATGAGCACACATTCTGAACAGTCTGAATTCAAGGAGATGCAGGATCTGTTGCATGCAGCTGAACAGGTGGGCAAACATACTTTACAATGTGGATTTGATTCACTGCAAGCTTCCTGTAGAGCAGCTGTTAATGGCTCTGTCATTCGTAGACATGCTTGGTTAAAAGAGCAAACCCTCCCTGACCATGTTAAAGCAAAATTATTAGATGCACCTTTACAACAGGATGTATTATTTGGTGTCAAAGCAGAAGAGGTTTTAAAGAAAATGGAGGATAAGGCTAAATCTATGCAAATGGTCAAGGATTTCTTGCAGGTACAACCCCCCACGCTTCAGCAGAAATTGACCAACAAAGAATTGGTCCCTTCCAGCTTCAGACAGATCACAGAGGGGCAAATACAGACGCCCAAGGGGCAGAGGTCAGTCACAGGGCCTTTACAAACCTCGCCAATGGGGTTCTGCTACCCAGAAAGGAGGAGAAGACAGGCCCCAAGGTAGCAAAAGGCAGACACAATGACTCTATCCTCAAACTACCAAGCAAATCTCTCCTGGCAACACCCTTGGGAGGAAAACTAGCATTTTTTGTAGACAACTGGCACATCATCACAAAAGACAAATGGGTTCTAAACATTGTCTCTCAAGGATACAGATTCCACTTTTATACCTTACCAAGGATCAAAAGAATGCCAAACCTGCCACCAAATCAATGGGCAGAGGCACACAAACAAATTACAGCTCTCATGAACATGAGAGCCATTCAACAGGTACCTACACAGGAGCAAGGACTAGGATTTTACTCAAGACTCTTCCTAGTTCCAAGAAAGGAAAGCATGGAGACCCATTCTGGATCTTTCAATTCTGAACACCTATCTGCAAGTACCAACATTCAAGATGCTAACACTACAGCAACTTCTTCCCATGCTGGGCAGGAATGCTTGGCTAGTCGCTTTGGACCTCAAGGAGGCATACCTGCATGTCCCTATCAGACAAAATTGCAGAAGATACCTCCGTTTCATTGCAGGTTCAACGCATTATCAATTCTCGGCACTGCCCTTTGGCTTATCTACTGCGCCCAGGGTCTTCACAAAATGCCTGGCACCAGTAATTGCATACTGCAGTCAAAGAGGAATTCAAATATACCCATACCTGGACAACTGTCTTTTTCAAGCAGAAAGCAAGGACATTCTTTTACAGCATCTGGCATTTGTCAAACACCTTCTAAGTTGCCTAGGGTACACAGTAAACGAAAAGAAATCAAAACTAGTGCCCTCACAAAACATAATATTCCTGGGTGCCAGCTTGAATACAACGGCCCGGATGGCTTATTTCACACCAGACAAACAACGACAGCTGTTTCAATATTTCAAAATAATGGCAACAAAGACCCAACTCCCTGCAAGAAAAATTCTGCAGGCCTTGGGATTCATGGCATCTTGCATACTACTACCATTTGCAAAACTGCATATGAGGAAATTACAATGGTACCTGAAAAGTGTATGGACTCAGCACAGCCACAGCTTGGAAACAATGATCCCACTCATTCCCTGCCTTCAACAGGAGTTTCTATGGTGGGCACAGGCATGTCACCTCAACAAGGGTCAGCCTTTCACCTTACCCACAGCCAGGCAAACTATGACAACAGATGCATCGCACTATGCCTGGGGAGCACACATGGCAGGACAGTGCATTCAGGGCAAATGGACTACAGATCAGAGACACCTGCATATCAATCAAAAAGAAATGCTAGCAGTGCAGAATGCCCTAACAGCTTTCAAGGACCTTCTACACCCAGGACAACTACTAATAAGGACAGACAACAATACAGTTATGTGGTACATAAACAAGCAAGGGGGCACACATTCCTACCCTCTGTGCAGGCAAGCAATGACCTTGTGGAACAGTGCACTGTCTTACCAGGTTCAATTACAAGCACAATTCTTGCTAAGAAAGAAAAACACATTGGCAGATGACCTAAGCAGAAACATCATGGATCCACAAGTATTTGCAATGATGGCTCAAAAATGGGGACACCCAGACATAGATCTGTTTGCAAGCCCCCACAATCACCAACTTCAAAAATTTTGCACAAGGACCTTCCATCCACTAGCTTGGAAAGTGGACGCCCTCTCATTCAGTTGGAAAACATGAACAGTATATGCCTTCCCTCCAATGCCTCTTCTAGCAAAGGTACTGCTGAAAGTCAGATTAGAGAGGCCACAAATGATTCTCGTTGGACCAGACTGGCCACACGCCAACATTGGTATCCAATTTTAAGGAACATGGCCCAGGGTCCACCATGGATTTTGCCACAAATTCCCCACCTGCTCACCCAGCGAGACAATCTGATTCTACACGGACAGCTCAAGACTTTAAACCTGGCTGCATGGCAAATTACCTAAACCAGACAACACTTTTTTCCAAAGCTGTTATGGATGTCATTCTGGAGGCCAGGAGGCCCAGCACCAGGAAAACCTATTCATACGAATGGAAAAGATTTTGAGCCTGGAACCAGGCTAAAGGCCTAAATTCCCTGGAGCCGAACATTCCTCAGATTCTACAATATTTAACTGAGATGTTAGATAAAGGACTTTCCTTTTCATCTATTAAGATCCGCTCCTCAGCAATTTCAGCTCATTACAGCACGGATCCTCCTTTATTTTCACATCCACTCCTAATACAGTACCTAAGAGGGGCTAAGAACTTGGGACCGCCAAGGAGAGCTCCAACACCTACTTGGGATCTCAACTTTGTCCTGGAAAAGCTTACACTGCCGCCCTTTGAACCAGCTTTCTCAACTGATTTAAAATTTCTTTCATGGAAAACTGCCCTACTACTAGCAATAACCTCAGCTAGAAGAGTCTCAGAGCTACAGGCACTAATGGCAGTGGAACCTTTCCTCATTTTCCATCAAGACAGAGTTTCTCTACGAACTAATCCTTCCTTTATGCCAAAGGTGGTATCCAGTGTGGCCCTATACCAAACCATTCACTTGCCCACCTTCTTCCCAAATCCCCAGAACAAAGGAGAAAGACTCCTGCACTCTTTGGACATTCACAGGCAATTATGTTACTACTTGGATAAAACTAAGGCTTTCAAAAAAACTGACCAGCTCTTTGTAGCCTATGCTACAGGATGACAAGGAAAAGCTATCTCAAAGCAGACCATTTCTAAATGGATAAGGAAATTGCATACGTTTCTGCTACACACATCATGGGAAACCAGTACCTGCTAACATTAGGTCCCACTCTACCAGGGCTACAGCTACATCAGCAGCCTTTCTCAGGGGAGTGCCAACCAAGGATATTCTGGAAGCTGCTACTTGGAGTTCAGTGCACACCTTCACCAAACACCATCACTTACCTCTTTACTCTAAGACTAGAGCTGGTTTTGCCACTGCAGTTTTGCAGGGC
>NC_056728.1:626470949-626643449 GCF_019279795.1 Protopterus annectens | reverse complement strand
AATTTTTGACATGCCGAGCCCAAAAGCATCGCCATCACTGTCCTACACGAAGTATCCACAACAAATACATTCAGCAGCCCCAAGTCCGCCTTTTCAAAACAACACGCACAGCAACGCACAGAGCTACATCTCCTGGAGCCTCTACCCATAAGCCCATTAGGCAAGCCACCACACAGTCCAATATTCTAGTCATTGGAGACTCCATTGTGAGACACACTGATGTCCCTCTCACCAGGCTGAGTAAGGAGAAAGTTACGGTCAGTTGCTTGTCAGGGGCTAGTTTCCACCACATTATGCAGGCACTCCGGTCATTGGACCACAATTACCAGTATGACTTAGTCATAGTCCGTATGGGAGTAAATGACCTGAGACATAACTCCATAGACTATATGAAAGGAGACATCATGGCTCTCTCGAATGTGTCTCAGGCTGGTATGAGCCTGGCATTGAGCAGCATTTTACCTTCTGCAAGGATGATGCCACAATGTGAACAAAAGCTGATTGACTTTAATAATTCGCTTAGTTTCTGGTGTCATTTTAGTGAGATGCAATATTTCTCAGCATGGAAGGAGATGGTCTACATACCACACTGCTTTACCAAGGATTTTCTGCTTTCTCCCGTCTATAATTTTTTATATTAGCTAAAACATTCTCTTACCCCATAGTGCCTTTTTTAGGCAATGCCAAACTGAAAGTACTTCCGACATAGTAAAGCAGCACCAAGAAAATCTAAAGGCATTATTGCTCTGTGCTAGGAGTCTAAACAAAAAACTCCAGTCCCTAGAAGCTCTCTTTACCCTACAGAATGCTGAAATCTGTGCGGTCACGGAGACATGATTTAAAGCCATGGAGAGCACACCAGCAGTCCAATGTTATAATGCCTTCCACACATGTAGGACAGCTACTTCACAGGTAGGGACTAAAGGTAGAGGTTATTTACATGTAAAATAAATATACTTCAAGGCTGGTCAAACAGGACACTGCACTTGAGCTGCTCCATGTTTAAATCACCATAGGTAATATCCAGTACCATTTCCTTTCAAGCTGTAGGTCCCCCTGTAAGACCAAGGAAACCCGTACCATGCATTTAAACTTGTTAGAAACACTAACCATCCAACCAAATACCCTATTCATGGGTGACTTTAATTACCCCACAATTAACTGGGAATCCTATACACCACCAAACGTATATGCTCCGAGATCCCTGGAGTTTGTAAACACAAACTCCCTGGGCCAGATTGTCAGTACAGCAACCAGGGGTGCAACTATACTGGATCTGGTCCTCACTAATGTGGAAGAGTGCCGTGCACCCTCTACTGTAATGCCTTCCCTGGTAAGGTCAGATCACAAAATGGTCTCCTTTGAAGTAAACCTAAAACCTGGACGCCCAGCTAAGCCTAGAAAATTCAGAAACTGTTGTAAGGCTAACCTCCTGCTGTTAAGTGAGAACCTGGCAAAATTTCAAGCCCCCATAAACCCAGAGAACACTGTTTCCTATGCAGAAGTTTTCGCAGAAACTCTGTACAAGCATGCTAATAGCTGCATAGAGGCAGCTGTACCCACCAGGAAGAAGTACAGAACTAACTCAAAAAACAAGCCACCCTGGAAGAATCACAAAATCAATATGCTGTACAACAGAAGTAAGAAAATCATGAAAAAATTAGGAGGTGCAGCACCCAGCAGCATAAAAGCACTCATCATATTAAACAAACTACTCCGAGGACAAATAAAGTCTATCAATGCCAACTTTGAGGTAAGTTTGGTCTCCCAGACCAAGGACAACCACAAAGCATGTTTTAGCTGTGTCTGCAACTTCAAAGGCAATACATAATTGTATGCAGAGCTCATTGTAAATGGAGCCACCTAGACTGAGCCGGAAGATATAACAAACTTCTTGGCTGATAAATTCAGCTCCAACTTTACCCCTCTCGCCCCCTCAACCTTCCCTCAGGAAGAGTCATGAAATATAACTCTCCCTACTATCAGTAGGGAACAGGTCCTTAATGCTCTCTCTAAGACCAAAAACAATGCATCATTGGGCCCAGACAATATCCCAGGATGCCTTCTAAATAGCTTGAAACATGACCTATCAGGGCCTCTGGAATTATTGTTTAACTGTAGCTTCCAAACAGGCTTCGTGCCTCATGAATGGAGAAAGGCAACAGTTATCCCTTTGCACAAAGGTTGGCCATCTACAGACCCTGGAAACTGCAGACGCAGAAGTCTCACTAATCTTTTATGTAAAGCCATGGAAAGAATTATCATGGAGATGATCAGTAGAGATATATTAAACCTCCGGACACTGGACCCAACCCAATTTGGTTTCGTCAAGGGCATATCATGCCTACTCAGCCTGGTGGACATCTTTGAGTATGTCACCAAAGCAGCGGTTGAGGGCAGAATTGTTCACACTGCCTACCTTGACCTGGCCAAGGCATTTGACACAGTACCCCACAAGGACATTGTTGACATACTCTAGAGGTTAGGTACAAACATTGTATGTCACCCAGTGGATAGCCAACTGGCTCACAGACGGGACCCAAGAAGTTAGAATTGGGGAGTCCACCTCTACAAAGAGGCCAGTCACAAGTAGAGTCCCTCAGGGATCAGTCTTTGGACCGCACCTTTTTGGCATTTATTTCTCCGAAGTCAAGGCAAATGTGGGTAGTGTCTTGCTGACTAAATTTGCAGATGATCGCAAATCAGGAGCTGTCATTGAATCTCACATTGACACAAATATTCTCCAGGAGGGGCTAACACAGGCAAACAACTGGTGTCAGAGCCATGGACTAAAACTAAATGCCAATAAATGCATAATAGTATCCTTTGGGAAGTCATCCATTACTGGTTACTGTCATATTGACAACACACCCCTTAGAGTTGACCCAGTAGTTGGGGACTTAGGGACACACACAGATAGTAATCTAGCCTTTGGCCATCGCTTGTCTACAGTCATGAGGAAATCGTTCTATGTTTCGCAACTTGTAAACAAAGGTATGGCATCTAAGTCCAAGAAAGTCAGTGTTCCACTGTATTTGGCATTCATCAGACCTATCATTGAGTACAATGCCCCCTTTGGTATATACCTAACCAGGCATATCCAACAATTGGAATGGCCACAGAGGTTCCTCACTAAAAGAATACAGGGTGTAAGTAAAGTGTCCTGTGGAGACTGCCTCAATGCCATATCCCTGTATTCTGTCTTCTACAGGCTTTTGAGGGGAGATCTGTGCCTGGCATTCAGGTCATTGTCAGACCCCACTCTGATGGATGTCCTGCATATCCACAAAACAAACAGCACCAGAATTACCCATTCTAATGACTTAAACATTGGCTGTGATGTAAATAGGACCTGCTGGAGAGATAGGTATGTATCCCAACATGGGCAACCGTTGCTCTACACCAGTAGTTAATTCCTCCCTTGTTAGATGCGACCACAAACTAATCACCATGGAAATCCATATCTCACCTACATGCCCCACAAAAGGTAACCACCAGGAAAAACTTCTCCAAAGCTGACTTTGGGCTCCACAAAACAGAGGTGGCTAACTTCACGGCACCCATGTCAATGGAAAATAAATGCATGACTGTTGAATCATTCACCAGTGCACTGTACGAACATGCACATATATGCATGGAACTAGCCATACCCAACAGAACCAAGACACTCTCCTCCAAAAAAAAGGAAGCCAATCTGGTGGTCCCCTGCCATTAATAAACTCTACAACAGAAGGAAGAAACTTTTGCAGAAAAAGGTGAAGTCCCAGTACTGGAAATTTCCCTTATTAGCCTCAACAAAAAGTTAAGATCCCTCATCAAACACTCTAAAGCCAGCATTGTGGCAGACACTAAAAACAACCACAAAGCCTTCTATGGTTATATCAAGAATCTCCATGGCAATACCCAGGTTTGCTTTGAATTACTGCACAATGGTACCTCCTATACTGAGCCAAAAGATATTGCCAACATTTCCCCTCTCTCCCCCCAAAGTACCAGTCACAATATTGGAGGAATGCCAGGCACCCAACATTACTGCAGCACAGGTTAAAGCTGCATTGTCCAAGACCAAGAATACAGCTTCCATGCGACCCGACATTATCCCTGGATGTGTTCTACATGAACTACAAAGTGAACTGGGACCACATCTGTGTGCCCTCTTCAGTCACAGCCTCACCTCAGGGTTTGTCCATACAGAATGGTGCACTGCTACAGTCATCCCTTTGCATAAAGGGGGAACGACTACAGACCCTGGGAATTATCGTCCCATTAGCCTGACTAGTCTGATATGTAAGGCTATGGGGTGCATCATCATGGACATAATTAACAAGGATATAGGGAATCTCCAAACTCTAAATCCCACGCAGTTTGATTTTGTGAAAGGTAGATCATGCCTGCTCAACCTGGTTGACTTTTTTGAGTCAGTCGACAGAGCTGTAGATGAGGGCAAGGCAATTCATACAGCCTACCTCGATCTGGCCAAGGGCTTTAGTACCATTCCCCACTCAGGAATTAATGATAAACTCACCAAACTAGGCATAACCCCCTATATCATTAGTGGATTGCAAATTGGCTCACAGCTAGAACCCACAGTGTGAAAGTAGTGGACTCCAAGTCAGACTGCCGACCAGTCACAAGTGGAGTCCCACAGGGATCAATCCTGGGTCCTCTCCCGTTTGGCATCTACTTCTCAGAAGTCCATGCTAACATGGAGGGACCAAGTTCACAGATGACTGCAAGGTGGGAGCCATTATTAACTCCCCAAGTGATGTAGACATCCTACAGAAAGGTAGCAGAAGGTAGAGATGCTCAAGTGCCACAACAATCCCAACTTGTGGAAACACCAAAAAGCATTTGCAAGGGCAACCAACAAGAATTTGAGCTAGAAAAAGTATTTATTCCACAAAACAGCGATAATATACAATAAATCCACACATGAACGCTTTAATGTGTCCACCACATTTTCGTCTACACTAGGACTTCTTCAGATGTATGCATACCCCCTTGTTACTGTACCCTTTAAATATTGTCATCAATTAAAAACAACCAATCGCAGCCTTGCTTTAATAAATCAATAAAATAATAAAAACTTGGTCACATTATAGAAATAATTATAAAACACAAAAAAATCCTTTCATTCTCATAAATTAATGTAAAATACATTAAAAATAAAGAGCAAGTGCACTTAAAATTCGTAATTATCATTTTAAAACCTACAAACTTTAAAATTGTATAAATAATATGTATTAGGATTCTTTCCTTATACAAAAAAATGTATTATTTCACTCGTGTTGTTCTTTAGCTCCATCTGGTGGCCACCAGCCTAATTTATAATTTTGCTGCTCTAAGTTGTAAGACAGAGGCTAAGGAGACAGAGTCATTGAGACCAGGTGGTTTTGTGGCTTCTAGTATTATTTGCCAATATAACTCTCTGTATTCTAACCTAGTCTACCGTCGTCCCCCTCTCTGTTCCTTTGGTACTACTTCCAAAACAAAAATCTGAAAACTGGTTTCATGACATGTCGTTTAATGCTTATACAATGCATCATTTTCGTTCTTATTTTTAATGTCATACCCATGCTCGTATACTCTTGTTTTTAATTTCCTTTCAGTTTTCCCTATGTAAAATTATGTACATTTTTCACACAGTGCTAAGTATACCACCCCACATGTATTACAATTCGCAAAACATGCACTATTTATTATCTTATTCCTACTGTCCAGATGTAAGCTATCACCTTTCTTAACAAAGGGACTTTGTGGACACCCCCCCCCCCACACACACATTTAAATGTCCCTATTTTTTTGAGAGAGTTGGCAGAGTGGAAGAAAACAGTTCAGCTTGTTCCAGAAGGAACACTGTGCAAGGTGACTGCAATAATTTTAATTCTCAGCAAACTAAAATAGACTTTAGAGCAGTTATTAACAGAAAATATCCGTTTAATGAAAAGTTGGGAAATGATCAAATGTTGGAAAATGACAGGTATGTTAATAATTTGGAGAAGTTTAATGCTTGTTTACAGAATTATAAAGTAATGGACTTGGGACAATGCATACCTCAGAGAGTGTTTGAAACTGAATATTGTGTTGAAAGACTTACGTGTATGCAAGTATCCTAACAAGGTAATCGAAGGGTCAGAATTTCACAAAGAACTGACCCAGGTATTTGATAGAAGTGGCTTTGATATTGTAAAAGCCATTATAAAACAAAATGAAATAGAAATAGAAGTGCTGATTAACAAAAATTAAATTAAATTTAAAAAAGATTAACAAAAAAAGAATAAATACTAGACTGCATTCTCACCAATCGCCTATCTTCCACCCATAATTTTGGTACACTACCCAACATTCTAAGCAACCACCTCCTGACCAACTTCATCAGGGACCAAACTAAACTCACTATAACTAGCTCTCTTAAACTCATCAGATACACTAAAAACTTCAGGACTGAAGACCTTAATACAGCCCTTAAACACTCTTAACAGGTCTTTAAAGACTTCCTTTAGATGAAGCAGTTGAGTATTTCAACACTATCTTCTTAAGCCTTCTCAACCAACTTGCTCCACCAAGACAGATCCGCACTAAAACCATCTATGCCTCCATGGCTTACCAAGAGCACTAGGCAACTTATGAAACAAAGGGACAAAGCATGGGACACCTGGCACAAAAACCAAACTACTCCTAATAGGCAAACATTCTTACAGCTGAGAAACACTGTAAAAAAGCAAATCAGACTAGATAAAAATGCTATAGTGAAATTCAAACTAAGCATAATGCCACCCCACAAAAGTTCTGGGCCGTCATAAACAGTATTCTATAACCAGGTAAATCACCAACTCCTTATCCAAACATAGACACCACCTCTATAAACACAGCCACACAATTCATTGAGTTCTTTACCAACTCTATATTAAAGCTGTCAACAGACCCACACTCCTCAACCCCCAACTATACTATATAACCCATCAAATAACACTAATTCCTTCACCCTTCAACATGTACCAACTTACACAATCTATAGACATCTAACCAAACTTAAACCCACCACCTTAGCAGTAGACAAACTACCTGCCAAATTCCTACAAATAGCAGCCAAAGCCATTTCCTGCCCAATCTCTGTAATCATTAACAGATCAATTTCAGATGAAAAGGTGCCACTTCTCTGGAAAATGTCCAACATTATACCAGTTCACAAAGGGGCAACTCCACTGACCTAACAAACTACTGCCCTAAAGCTATACTTTCCCCACTGGCTAAAATAATGGAAAAATGTATCCACACCCAGGTCCTAACACATCTCCTCTCCAACAACTTCATGCCTAAACTCAACATGGATTCCGCCCCAACCATAGCACTACCACTGCACTCATCCATTTTAGTAACCTAGTAAATATGCAGCGCAGCAGCGGCCAACTAGTGTCTGCAGTTTGCCTCGACTTATCAAAGGCGTTTGATACAGTCTCCCATACAAAATTAATAACATCCCTCTCCGAATTAAAACTAACTACCCCCACTCTATTATGGTTTCATGACAAATCTCTCCCAACTCCAACAAGCCGTTCAGTGGAAAAACTCCCTTCCCCCCACTTCCTGTAAAACTAGGAGTACCCCAAGGATCAATCCTAGTACCCCTACTTTTCACTATATTTACAAATAATCTTCACAAAGCCACCCACCTAGCAAACCTGGTTCAATACGCTAATGACTCCACCTTAATCTGCTCTGTCCCCACCCTCCAACAACTTCAAATCAAGACCCAAGAAGCCTTTATATCCATCAAAACCTGGATAACAAACTCCCAGTTAATACTAAATCCTAAAAAGGCCAAACTTATGCTCTTTTATCCTTCCAAAGCAGCAGCACCTACTCCCCCATTCTCTGTTTCTGCATAAGATAATACCCCTATCTACCCCGTCACACAGACTAAATTACTAGGGTTTATTATTGACAATAATATAAAATTTGAAAAACTCACAGCTCATACAATAAATAAAAACAACAAAAAAATAGGTACTCTTTACAGATGTAAAAACTTCCTAACCAGCAACAGTAAAGTTACCCTAGCTCATACCCATCTTCTCTCTACCTTACTGTATGCTTCTCCTGTCCTAATTAATCTAAACAAGAGCAATTTAAACAAGCTCTCAGTATGCTGCAACAAAATAGCAAAATTCGCCACAAACTCCTCCTACCGCATCCCCCACTGTCAGGCCCTTGAACAGTTTTCTTGACTTGAACTCCCTAACACCTTAGCTCTGAATCAACTTCTTCTAGCTCACTAAATACTGTACCAACCTGACAAAACTCCAGCCTTACAAGACCTTATCATCCGCTATTATTTCAATAGCCGATAACTTAGATCCACTAACAAGGCACTAATCGCAATCTCCAAAAGCCATTACAGCTCTGGTGACTCCCTGTATTCTAGCAGGACTGCCAAGACTTGGAACTCCCTACCATTACAAATCAAGGTGCAACTTAATAAAACCATCTTCAAAAAACAGCTTATTTCCCACGTAAACAACTCCTGGACATGCAACTGCCTAGCACCTGGCTGACATATTCTAACTCCTTTGCGCTACCCACTATCCAACCTCTTTAAAGCTCCCACAGATGCACTATATATTATCACACATTACTTACCAATTCACTGTCTACTCCCCACTGCCCCATTTATACCCAGTAACTCTCCCCTAGACTAAGTTGAAAAGCTTTCCCTTAAAATGTTAATGCACCTCATATGAACTTGTCTATATTCTCCTCCTTTTTTAGTTTTTCCTTTCTTGTCTTATCTTCAGCACATCTTCAAGATTATCTCTAGTAAACATACTGTATGAACTGCAGTCAAATGTTACTACCTGCTATACTTTTAATTGTATATCTAAACCACTGCGCTTATGTACCTATCTTATGCAGTCATATGTTATCTGCTATATTTTTGTAACTGAATGTGTAAATATCTTGTGTGTAGTATGTTAGCAATTGTTCCGGAGCTTTTCTCCCTGGGCCTCCACTGAAAACGGACATCTCTGTCCAGTTGGACCTTCCCGGTAAGCAAATGTAAAATAAATAAAATCTTTTGATTGACTTGTAGTTAACAATAGAGAGAGAAAAAGCTAAATAGTATGATATTTTGGAAAAAGTTGAATTAAAATGTAGAAATATTTTTAAAAGGAAAATGAAAAAAGTGGATAGGGATTTACAGAAATATAGAATGCAAGTTGTTTACCCTAAGCCCAAGACTTACTTTAAAACAGCCAGGGAAGGGGAGTTTGTATGCACCAACCATGAGAGCTCTTACCAGGAAGACAGATGTGAAGATAGGGAAAATACATATAACTTGGGGGACCCTTTAGAGTTTACTCCTCTCCGAAGATCGGAGAGGTTGAAAAACAAGGAACCAGTGTATTACAGTTACAACAGAGGCAAGGGGAACTTCAGGAACAATAATTGGAACAGATAGCTGGTATTGTTTTAGGACAGGAACAAATCATAATACAGGACTGTAAACATAGTTTTAAAGGTTATAATATATTTGAAGCAGACAGAAGACCGTATGTCAAACCAGTAAAAGCCCCAAACGGTCCAGGAAGCAGCAGGAAATGACTTAACAAAAAAATTTTATTGAAATCTCACAAGCGCTTTCACCCTGACTCAATTACACTTGAAAAAGCCCTGCAATTGAGTCAGGGTGAAAGCGCTTGTGAGACTTCAGTAAAAGTTTCTTGTTAAGCCGTTTCCTGCTGCTTCCTGGACCCTTTGGTGCTTTATAATATATATAATTACAGCAGTGTACAGGTAAATGAAAATCATTTTAAGTTGTTTTTAGAAGATTTTAAATTTATTCCAAATAAAAGACAGACATAAGCAAGGCTGTTATAGACTTGAAGCTTTTTCTAAGGAAAAAGAATCTGGAATTGTTTTTTAAAGGGCAAAGGAAATCTAAAAATAATGAAGGATCAGTAAGAAAAAGCACATTCAACCCACCATTACACCCCCAGTTAAAAATTTTTGATTCGCTATTAGAAAAGGAGTTAAGAAGAGGTGTAGAGCGGAATAAAGTTACTCTCAACTTGTCTAAGGAAGAAAGATTAATTATCTAAAAAGGGCAAGTCTACAAGAGTAATTGAATGAGCTAAAAAGGGGCAAGTCTACAAGAGTAATGAGACTAGACAAAGGGGGTGGCACAGTGTTAATGGATAACCCAAAATGAAAGAGATTTTAAATGATAATTATACAAGAGCATCACTTAATGAGATTAACAATGCTAATAAAAATCTTTTTAATTTTAAATTATTTGTTGCTGGAAGGGACAATTAACGTAGAAACTTTTAGATATTTACAGAACGAAAAAACGAGAGTCCCTTCCATTTTTGGAATTCCAAAGGTTCATAAAAAATCCTTTGAATCCGCCTTTGAGACCTATTGTCTCATCAAAGGGCTCTGTTACTGCCTCCTTAGCTAAATTTCTGGATACTAAATTGAAGGATTTATCTTTGAAGGGAAGTATTGTATTAAAAACTCATGGGATATGTTGAGATGCATAAAACAAAATTTATATGATGATAAAATTATTTTTAAAACTATAGACATAAACGTTTTACTTCTGCACCACATGAGGAAGAAATGCAGCAGTTTGAAGAGGCATTGGTATATTATGGGAAACTTACTACTAATGATTTTAATACTTGTTTAACATTAATGGAAGTAGTATTAAGAAATAACTACATATTTTATGAAAGGGAGTTTTATCAGAAGTTAAAAGGCATAGCAATGGGGGCAAGATGCACCCCAACATACGCCAATATTATTCTTTCTTGGTGGGAGAAAAAATATTTGATCAATTCAGATTTTGCAAAATGCTGGATTCTTTACAAATGATACCTTGATGACATCTTGTTCTGGAATAAGACGGTAGATAACATTTTTAGAATTTTTGGACTGCACATCAGGGGCAACCTCATTTTAAAGTTTACTTAAAACATCAAATATGATTACATTAATTATTTAGATATTACAATTAAAAAGGACAAAGGTAGTTTTGTATCAATGGTATATAGAAAGGAGACTTATTAGAATTCGTATTTGCACTACACAAGTGCCCATCCTTTCTACCAGAAGAGAAGTCTAATGAAAGGACAGTTTGTAAGAAGTAGCCGGATGGCCTCAAATGATACAGACTTTTTAGAAGAATGTGCTGTCCTAAGTAGAATGTTTAGAGAAAGAGGCTACCCTGACATCTTAATAAGAGAAGTTGAAAAACAAGTTAAGGATGAAAGAAAAACAAGATTTGCACCTATATTAAGGGAACAGAGTACCCCATTAGACAGCGGACAGAGGCATAGAAAGTATTGATGGGGAGTTAGCAGTGACTATGAGGAAGCATATATAATGGATTACAATGGTGATGCAGGTTTAATTAGAGGTATTATTGAAAAGGAATGGGACAGATTTAAGGAGATTTCTGATTTAGAAGGTATTTTCATAAACCTTTGAAATGTGTTTATAGAAAATATGTTGATATAACAAATATCCTTGAAAATAGTAATAGAAACTCAACGTTAAATGGAAGAAAAATAGGGATATTTAAATGTGGGGGGTGTCCACAAAGTCCCTTTGTTAAGAAAGGTGATAGCTTACATCTGGACAGTAGGAATAAGATAGTGCATGTTTTGCGAATTATAATACATGTGGGGTGGTATACTTAGCACTGTGTGAAAACTGTACATCATTTTACATAGGGAAAACTGAAAGGAAATTAAAAACAAGAATATACGAGCATGGGTATGACATTAAAAATAAGAACGAAAATGATGCATTGTATAAGCATTAAACGACATGTCACGAAACCAGTTTTCAGTTTTTTGTTTTGGAAGTAGTACCAAAGGAACAGAGAGGGGGACTATGGTAGACTAGGTTTGAATACAGAGAGTTATATTGGCAAATAATACTAGAAGCCACAAAACCACCTGGTCTCAATGACCCTCTTAGCCTCTGTCTTACAACTTAGAGTAACAAAATTATAAATTAGGCTGGTGGCTACCAGATGGAGCTAAAGAACAACACGAGTGAAATAATACATCTTTTTGTATAAGGAAAGAATCCTAATACATATTAGTTATACATTTTTAAAGTTTGTAGGTTTTAAAATGATAATTATGAATTTTAAGTGCACTTGCTCTTTATTTTACATGTATTTTGCATTAATTTATGAAAATGAAAGGAATTTTTTTGTGTTTTATAATCATTTGTATAACGTGACTAAGTTTTTACTATTTTGATTTATTAAAGCAAGCGTGCGATTGGTTGTTTTTAATTGATGACCGTATTTAAAGGATAGGGTAACAAAGGGGTATGCATACATCTGAAGAAGTCCTAGTGTAGATGAAAATGTGGTGAACACATTAAAGTGTTCATGTGTAGATTTATTGTATATTATCGCTGTTTTGTGGAGGAAACCCTGGAGAGGTGGAGATATGCTCTAGAGAGAAGAGGAATGAAGGTCAGAAGGACTAAGACAGAATATATGTGCGTGAATGAGAAGGAGGATAGAGGAATGGTGAGGATGCAGGGAGTACAGGTGGAGAAGGTGGATGACTTTAAGTACTTGGGCTCAACAGTTCAGAGTAATGGTGAGTGCGGAAGAGAGGTGAAGAAGAGAGTACAGGTAGGATGGGGTGGGTGGAGAATTGTGCCAGGAGTGATTTGTGAGAGACGAGTTCCAGTAAGAGTGAAAGGGAAGGTCTACAAGAGGGTAGTGAGACCAGCTATGTTATATGGGTTGGAGACAGTGGCATTGACAAAAAGGCAGGAGTCAGAGCTTGACGTGGCAGAGTTGAAGATGTTTGCTCTGGGTGTGACAAGGATGGACAGGATTAGGAATAAGTATATTAGAGGGTCAGCCCAGGTTGGAAGGTTTGGAGACAAAGCCAGAGAGGCAAGATTACGTTGGTTTGGACATGTGCTGAGGAGGGATGCAGAGTATATTGGGAAAAAGATGCTAAGGATGAAGCTGCTAGGTAACAGGAAAAGAGGAAGGCCTCAAATAAGATTTATGGGTGTGGTGAGAGAGGATTTGCAGGTGGTGATGTGACAGAGCAAGATGCAGAGGACAAGAAGAAATGGAAACAGTTGATCTGCTGTGGCGACCCCTAATGGGAGCAGCCGAAAGAAGTAGATCGCTGTTTTGTGGAATAAATACTTTTTCTAGCTCAAATTCTTGTTGTTTGCCCTTGCAAGTGCTTTTTGATGATCCTACAGAAAGGCCTCACTGAGACCAATGACTGATGTCGAAACCATGGCCTTAAGCTTAATGCCAAAAAATGCATCATCATCCCCTTTCGGAAAAACTCCGTTACCACTAATTTCCATATCGATGGGAGCCCACTGAATACCGCCTACTTTTGAGCATTTTCTGGCTTGTTAAACTTGATTTCTGTGTTGGTAACTGTATTTAGAACACAACCTAGAGCTGGTTACTGAATTTCCTGCCTGCACTTATTTTTAAAATCGTTTTTTTCTTAAAACTTGCATTTTATCTGTCTCTGGCCTAGCACTCAAGTGTGGGGTCATTTACTGCACTGTTCTAACTTGTTGATACTTGTGAACCTCTGCTTTCATTAAAAAAAAACAAAAAAATCTTGCTTTTTTCCCACTTTTCTGAGATTTAAAAAAGTTCAGTTACAGATTTGCTGTTCTGAACTGTTTGTATGTTTCTTGGAGGCCATTGTTTGCTTGGGCTAAAGGGAAGTCTCTGTGTTCATCAGTGGCAGCGATAAACATTGAGCAGCCTGCTTGCCCCTGTGGGAGTGGTTACTGCCTTGAAACTGTAGTTTTATTGGCCATTTTGGGTCAATTCCTAACTGCTTGATCACCCTCTCTTAAAACCCTCTTTTGCGCGGTTTTGCGTGTTTTTGAGCATAGCGCAACATTGGGCAGCGCCACCTAATTGGGTTTAAACTATTCCTGGCTCCACAAAGTCTGTTCTTCACTTTTTCCCTTAGAACTGCTCTATCTCTCAAATTAAACACCATATTCTCATTCCAAGGCCCCTCACTGGTCCAAATAAGTAATTTTACAAGTTAGCACTAATAAACCATAAGCACTACTTACTCTTATACTCTGTACGATTACCGTGTCCCCTATTGGTCCATTTTAATTCAGTTCCCTATATTACTCTAGCATGTCCAAAGGTCAGTCAATGGTTTCCTCTACAGTCCAGCTGGTGAATCTGGGAATTTTGAGGCAATGTTACAACTGTCTCATGTACACAGACAACCCTCTCCTCCTCCAAACAGGTTCAAATATATGTGAGAGATGTAACCATATAGACAAACTGGAGGCTGAGCTCTCTCATCTCAAAACTGGTGTAACCAGTCAGGAGGAGAAGGTAACCTCACACAACACAATTCCAGTATCACATAGTCCCACCACAACAGCGAACCAAACACATAAAAACACAAAAACATACTCGGAGGCTCTAAATAAAAATCTACCTAAGCAACAGAGACCTCCAAAGCAGACATCCAAGCAAACGCTACCCCAAAACAAAACACGTACAACACATAGCACACAAAGTCAGTGTGTCAAGCAGTCACAGCCCTTAAGGCTGAATAACACACCTGATACTCTTGTAATAGGTGACTCTATTGTCAGACACACTGACGTCCCGCTTACCAGGCTGAATAAAGAGAAGGTCACAGTGAGCTGCCTGTCGGGCACTAGGATCCTCCAAAGCAAATACAAATATGACTCGGTCATTGTACATGCTGGTGTGAATGACCTGAGACATACCTCCCTCGACTACATGAAAAGAGACATAGAGGAGCTCTCTGATCATGTAGCCCAGGCCGGTATGACCCTGACCTTGAGCAGCATCTTACCCTTACCTAGAATGATGCCACAGTATAAAGACAAAAATGATCGATTTTAACAACTGGCTAAAATTTTGGTGTCATTCAAAGGGGATCCAGTGTCTGTCAGCCTGGAATGACATGTTCTACAAGCCACGTTGCTTCGCTAGGGACGGATTGCACCTGTCACCCCTGGGCTTTCGGATATTGGCAAAGGCTCTTGCCACCCCCATAGTGCCTTTTTTAGGCAAGGCTCAAAAGTCAAACCCACCTCCATAGACAGTACAAGGAACAAGAAACTAAGGGTAAACGCCAGAAGTCTTAACCTCAAGATACATGCACTCAAAGCTCTCCTCAGTATGGAGAACATCGATATCTGTGCAGTGACAGAAACCTGGTTCAAGGCTCCAGAGAGCACCCCAGCACTACCAGGTTATACCTCATATCATGTTTTTCGGCCCCAAAACCCAGACCGAACCAAAAGGAGGGGGAGTTTCCATATTTATCAAGGATATCCACACCTCCAGGTTAGTGGCATTGCACGAAGTATCGGAGACCATCCATGTACAACTGACAGTGGGCAAGACTGCTTTTCAGTTTATAGCATCCTACAGACCACCCTCTGAAAGTCAGGAATCCCACTCGGCTTTCCTGAAAACATTGGAGAACATGAAGATCTCTCCGAACACCATTATATTGGGCGACTTCAGCTACCCAAACATAGACTGGGAGCATTACTCAAGCCCCAGCACCTTAGCCCAAAGGTTCCTGGAATTTATAAACTCAAATGCTATGGAACAAGTAGTCACCACTCCCACAAGAGGGGAAAACATACTAGACCTGATCATTACCAACATGGGGACTCTATGCTCCATACCAGAAGTATATCCCTCATTGGTAAGATCAGTCCATAAATTAATTTCACTAGATATCCACATCCCGACCCCACCCCCAGCCCAGAAAACCACAGTGAAAAACTTCTCAAAAGTGAACTTCACACTTCTCAAAACTGAAGTGGAATTCTTCAAGGCCCCAGGGCCAGTGGAAACTACGGCCCAAACTGCAGAATCCTATATAAACGCATTCTACGGACATCTCCAGGAATGCATGGATCATGCTATCCCAAACAAAATCAAGACCCAATCATCCAAAGGCAGGCGTCCAGTCTGGTGGACCCCAGCCATAAATAAACTGTACAACAGAAGGAGGAAGCTACTACATGATAGAGCAAAATCCCTAAAAGGGAAGGCATCTCTGATCAGTACTAGCAAAAAATTACGATCCTCATAAAATCCTCCAAGGCCAGCTTCGAGAGAAAAATTGCACAGGACACTAAAGACAATCATAAGTCTTTTTTCAGTTATGTTAGGAACCTGGGATGCAACTCCCAGACTTGTTCTGAGTTGATTCTAAGCGACAAAAAATACACTGAACCCACAGACATCGCCAATATCCTGGCAGACAGGTTCAGTGCAAACTTCTCCACCCCCCCCCAGAAAAAGAGCAAGTATCTATCCCGGCAGAGTGCAGCCTCCCAAACATCTCTGATGCTCAGGTGAAGGCCGCCCTCTCCAAAGCAAAAAAACAATGCTTCCATGGGACCAGATGGCATCCCGGGTTGCGTCCTACATGAACTCCAAGAAGAACTAATCCGTCAAGTAAAACTGCTGTACAATCTCAGCCTCACTACAGGATATGTGCCAAAAGAATGGCGTACAGCAACAGTGGTCCCACTCCACAAAGATGGCGCCTCTGCGGACCCTGGAAACTATCGCCCCATAAGCCTGACTAGCCTAGTCTGCAAGGCTATGGAGAGGATCATCATGGAACTCATAAACAAAGACATTGGGGACCTACAGACACTAGATTCTACCCAGTTTGGCTTCGTCAAGGGCAGATCCTGCCTTTTGAACCTGGTTGACGTCTTCAAAACAGTCACCAAGGCCATAGATGAAGGGAAGGTAGTCCACACAGCCTATCTGGACCTCGCAAAGGCATTTGACACAATACCCCACTCGGGCATCATAGATAAGCTATTCAGCCTAAATATAAACCCCTAGGTCACAAGATGGGTCGCAAACTGGCTCAAAGACAGAACCCACAAAGTCAGAGTTGCTGGAGCCATGTCAGACTCGAAACCGGTCACAAGTGGCATCCCACAAGGTTCTGTCCTGGGACCTCTCTTGTTTGGTATTTACTTTTTTGAGGTACAGGCCAACGTGGGAGGACTATGGCTCACCAAGTTCGCAGATGACTGCAAACTGGGCGCCATAATCGACTATCCAGCTGACACAAACATCCTTCAAAAAGGTCTCACTGAGAAGGATAACTGGTGCCAGAGCCATGGTCTAAAGCTAAATGCCAAAAAGTGTATAGTCATACCCTTTGGCAAAAACAATGTGCCCACAAATTACCACATAGGTGGTAACCCATTGAGTACAGAGAAAGTAATTAGGGATCTGGGGACCCAAGCTGATAGCAATCTCTCCTTTGACAGCCACATTGCCAAAGTGGTTAGAAAGACTTTCTACATAGCCCACCTCATCATGAAAGGATTCACATCTAGATCAAGAGAGGTAATCGTGCCCCTTTATTCAGCCCTCATCAGGCCCATCATAGAATACAATGCCCCCTTTGGGATGTACCTTACCCGACACCTGCAGCAATTAGAAAGACCCCAAAAGTACCTCACCAGGAGGATCAAGGGACTCAGATGCCATATGCTGCTCAGTTAAAAACCTCCAGCTGTACTCAGTTGCATACCGCCTACTTCGAGGCGATCTATGCCTGACATATAAAGCTATGTCCCACCCAGAATTAATGGACATGCTCCACCTCAGTAAATCTAAATCCCTTAGAGCCACACGCTCGAGGGACTTGAACCTCAGCACAGAAATAAATAGAACATGCTGGAGGGACAGATTCATAACCCAGAGGCTCCCTTCTCTCTGGAATAGAATTCCAATTCATGTTAGGCAGAGCACCTCACTGACTCTCTTCAAGAAGAATCTTGATAAGTGGATGGGGGATCGTAGGTTTGTCCCGGGGATTACTTCCATGTCACTATTAGACAGAGGCACAGTAAACTAAACTTTAATAAGGGCACAGTGTACTCAAATCAAGGGGTGGTGTAAGCCAAACACAATCGGGCTAGGCTTATAAATGCCCCAGGGCAGATAGCCTAGTATGAACCTATGAACTGATGGCATTATAAGAGATCTGGGGACACAGGTTGACGGCAACCTCTCCTTCGACCACTACATTGCCACTGTGGGCAGAAAGTCCTTCTATGTGGCACATCTCATTACCAAGGGTTTTGCATCCAGGAAGAAAGAGGTCATCATCTCTCTCTACTCTTCCCTCATTAGGCCAATCATTGAGTATAATGGCCCATTTGGCTTGACCTCACTAGACACATGCAACAGCTGGAAAGGCCCCAAAAGTACCTCATGAAGAGGATCCTAGGCCTTAAACACATGTCCTACCTGGACAGACTAAAAAAAACTCCAGTGACTCTCTGTCTCATATCGTCTATTAAGAGGTGATCTCTGCTTAACTTACAAAGCCATGTCTGACCTAGCTCTGTTAGAAATGCTACATCTAAAGAATTCATAATCCCTCCGCACCACACGCTCCTACCACAATCAACAGAACATGCTGGAGGGATAGGTTCATACCCAAGAGACTGCGCATGTTCTGGAATAGACTTCCCATACATGTCAAGCAGAGCGCCTCACTGACCCTCTTCAAGAGAAACCTTGATGAGTGGATGGGAAATAGAAATTTCACCCCGGGGATCACTCCAGTGGCTGTACTTGATAGAGGCACTGGGAACTAACGTTGGGAAGGACAGTGCCAGGGTACTTCTATGGGCTAGGCTTGTAAAGGCTCCAGGGCCATTAGCCTAGTACACACCTATGAACCTATGTATGAAGGGTCTGATACAAGAATTAAGGTGGGAGGGTTCCTCTGTGATAAGATATATTAGAATAGAGGAATCAGACAGGAATGTCCTCTTTCCTCTTTGTTATTTGCTTATTCTTAGCACTATTGGCAAAGAAAATACAGGATTCATAATTTCAGGGGTATAACTGGTATGGTGCTCAGTAAAAACTAGTCTTATCTGCAGATATTCTATTTTGCATTTTTACATGGTTGTAAAAAAAAAAAAAATGTCAGATCTGTGTAGTTCAATCCCCACCCAGACATATTTTGTTTATTTATCCTTTAATGGCACAGGGTTATCCCACTAAGCTCTTGATCTCTTTTCAGAGGAGAAGTGACATAGTATATATACTTTGGGAAATTTGAGCTGGGCATCTGGGAACTCCCCCTACTCTTTGTAGTTGAGGGAAGGCTTTGCGTGTTACACATTCTGACTTCCTGTTTCCAGGTGTGGAGGCAGCCAGGAGGAACAGGGAGAAAACATGGATGATTCAGCTTTCATAGGTTCATGGGTTGGTACTAGGCTATCTACCCTAGGGTCTATACAAGCCTAGCCATAACAATTCCCTGGCTATTTCTTCCCACAGTATTTACTTCCTTCGACCCCTATCTAGCAGGGCGACTGAAGTGATCCCCAGGGTAAATTTCCTACCTCCCATCCAGTCGTCAAGGTTCCTTTTGAAGAGGGCCAAGGAGGCGCTCAGCTTGACATGTATGGGCAGTCTATTCCAGAGTATGAGGAGTCTCTGGGTCAGGAACCTCTCTCTCCAGCATGTTTTGTTCATTGCCATGACAAGGTTTAGGTCCCTGGAGTGTGTGGCTCGGATGGATTGGGATTTCTTTAAGTGGAGAATGTCTAACATTTCTGGGTTTGACATGGCCTTGTATGTTAAGCAGAGATTGCCTCTGAGTAGATGATATGCGTTATAGCTGGAGTTTTTTTTAGTTGGACAGTATAGTGCATCTGCCTTAGGCCTGTGATTCTTTTAGTGAGGTGTTTCTGTGGTCTTTCCAGTTGTAGATGTCTTGTGAGGTATATACCAAACTGGGCATTGTACTCTATGATGGGTCTAATGAGGGATGAGTACAGTGGGACAATGACCTCCTTTTTTCTGGATGACAAGCCCTTACTGATGAGGTGTGCCACATAGGATTTCCTAACTGTTGTGGCGATGTGGTTATCGAAGGTGAGACCACTGGCTGAAAATGGAGTGAAAGTTTTTTAAACTGTAGTTGAAATGGTAGAATTGCTACCAGAAGTTTTTTCGAATGACGTGGGTGCAAAAAAGCAATGAAATTGGAGGAGAAAAAGATTGTAGCTATAACTAAGATGGATTCAGAGAAAAACTTTCAGAGGAGATTGTTTAAAGGAGAGACAGTTGCCTCTTAAAAATGCATAATTACAGCCCTCCATTCGGGTGGGGGTAGTGGTGCAGGATGCTTATTTGGAAGAAATGGTAAACCAAAGTGAGCCAGAAAGTGGAGCAGCAATTTCATGGAGCGACACCATGGAAAAAACAGAAGAAAAAGGAGAAGAGACTGTGCCAGAAAGATTTTCAGAGATAAAAAAAACTTATGCACTAACTGTTGGAGAAGAAATATAAGTAAAAAAAGAAGAAAGTTTGGACAGCTATGAAGTTTGGGACTGTCATAGCACCTCTGAGTGTCAAAGCAAAAGAGGTAAGAGCATTTATTTTAATTAATAGAGACTTTTTGTGACTTGATATTTGAGACTGGGCAGGCCATGGACATTTTCTTTGGTGCATATGTACAAAAGAAAAATATTTATCCACGTTCAGAATATGTGGTGCAAGCTTTTTACAGGCAAACAAAGAAAAAAAATAATGATCCAGTTTATAACTGAAGTTGAAGCAAAAGAACTGAAAGAACATTTGTTAACTATATGTAAAGTAGTGGACACTATAAAGTATATGATGAAAGAAGATTATGGACTGGGGGATGGGAATGTGGAGTAATAATGAAAATGATAATGTCATGCATGTACCTAGTATTATTAATGCTCACGGGTAATAGAGGCTTTGTGCAAAATACAGGGGTCAACCAAAGACTTATTGTTATAGGGAAAAAATGATCATTTAATCAGTGAATGTGATTTAAAAAATTACTTGTGATAAAACAGGGCAAAAAATGTGATTTAAAGTGCAAAAAATGTGGCAGTACTGGTCATTCATGGATAAAATATGAAATGAATGTACAAGAAAATGAAAATGAAGTTATGCAGGAGTAAGAGAAAAATGTGTTATACAAGAACATGTATAAAAAGATGTGACTGATTTTTTATACATGAAGTTAAAGAAAGTAACAACTCTGCCTAACATACAAAGCTATGTCAAGCCCAGAGCTGTTGGACATGCTCCACTTAAAGAAATCCCAATCCCTCCGAGCTACATGCCCTAGAGACCTAAACCTTGTCACCACAATAAACAGAGCATGCCGGAGGGATAGATTCCTGTCCCAGAGACTTCCCATATTGGTTTACTGTACCCTTATGATATCTAGAGACAAATTATGGAAATAATGGTCACAGACTAATCCCCCTGCAGACTTGCAAAAATATAAAGAACTCAGAAAGCTGAAAAAAAACACATAAGCAAAGATAAAAATTACTTCTATAAGAAACCTCCCACAGTCGTAAACTCTAATCCTAAAAAATTCTTGAACTCTTTTAACTAAATATTACATCCCGGTAATCTTAGCTCCCCCAATCCATGCCCAAACAAGACATCTGAAGAAACTGCCACGGTTTCCAATACCTATTTTATCGATTCAATATCTAAGCTACTGAACCCTAACCCAAACTCCTCTACTACTAACATCTTCAACTTTTCTGAACTTACTTCTAATACTATCTCCTCAAATACCTTCTCCCTCAAACCTGTACCTACTAGCTACATCAAAGCTCTACTCTCTAAATTAAAACCATGCTCAGCATCAGCTGACAATATTCCTTCCACTTTTCTTCTACTAGCAGCTGACTCTCTTGCTGTTCCCCTGTATCTATCCTAATTAATTGCTCCATCTCTGAATCTAAAGTCCATGCCATCTGGAAACAATTCTACACTCTAGCTATACACAAAGGAGGTAATTTCTCTGATATCTCCAACTTTAGACCTATCACTGTCCTCTCCCCTCTCTTTAAGGTACTAGAAAAATGTATTCATAAACAAGTTATGCAGTATCTAATACAGGAAAATCTTTTTACATCCACTCAACACGGCTTCAGACCCAAACATAGCAACACTACAGCTCTATTGTCCTTCCTCAACACTGTCTCTATAGCCATGGATGACCATAAACTTATTTCTTGCCTATTCTTGGACCTCTCAAAAGCTTTTGACACTGTCTCACATTCTCTTCTGCTGCACAAACTACATAACCTCAACTTCTCCTCTGATACTGTTGCATGGTTCTCCAGCTATCTCACTGATAGATCTCATTCAGTGAGATGGCACTCTGCACTCTCCTCTTCTCTCCCTGAAAAAATGGGTGTACCTCAAGGGTCTATCCTAGGGCCTTTACTTTTTAATATCCTTACTAATCAGCTCTATACCTCCTGTCCTCCGACATCTTTAGTGCAATATGCAGGTGACTCTACAGTCATCACCACAGCCAACTCTCTCTCTAAGCTCTTCTCAGCTACTCAGGCATCTTTTAACTTAGCTGAATCCTTAACCCTAAAAAAACAAAGCTGTTACTCTTCCTACCTAAAAAGTTCAACAATATTAAACCCTCCTTCTCCATACAGTCCCTTAATAACACTCCTATTCAGGTTGAATCCAGCACTAAGCTCTTAGGCGTAACCATCGACGATCAGCTTAAATTTGACTTGCATGTTAATAACTGTATCAAAAAGACTCATTCAAAACTAGGGCTTCTTTACTGTAACAAGAAATCCCTTACCTCTGAAGCCAAGATTACTCTCTCTTGCCTACCTTCTACCCAGTCTAATGTACAATTCTCAAATTTTCACAAATCTTAACTCAGCACTCCTGACCAAACTCAAATCTACCTACATCAAGGTAGCTAGATTTGCTGCCCACCAAACCTAAAAATCCCATCACTGTCTCTCTCTAAAACACCTGAACTGGCTTGATTTACCTCACCAGCTTCTTCTCTCTCAGCTCCAGATCATCCATTCTGTCCTATACCAGCCTTCCTACTGCCCAGCAATATCCCCTTTCATGCCTCATTATTCTCCCTCCAGACCTCTCCGAAGCACTAAAAAAGACCTACTACAAATCTACAAACCCAAGTCTAAATTTGGACACAACATGTACAGCTATCACCCCACTATTGCCAGGAATAGGCTCCCACTAGAAATAAGGACCCTTACACATCCTAAACAATTTAAGACAGCCACCAAAGTGCACTTTAAAAGTCACTGGTCCTGCCACTGCACTCTCCCTCCTTAAACATCCCCTACTTCCCATACCTTAATCTAATTTTTGCCCTTAACACGCTCTTCTCACTAGCTCTCTCTAATCTTCCTTGAATACTCTTGCTGTTGTCTTCTAAAATCTATTAAGCAAATCGCCTCAGAGAAACATTCTGTTGTAATTGTCTTACCTTCATGCAACTACATTATGAAAAAACTAGGTTTTTGTAACCATTTACCCCAAAAACTATATTCATCTTAATGACATTTCTTTTTATACATCTTGAAATAGTTTTGCTATACTCCTGATTATTGACACCGTATAACATTGTATTGCTACTTAATGCCTTGTAATAATCCTGTAACATTGCTGTTTAAATCTAATTTATAATGAAAATTGTATAATATGGTGGAGCTTTTCTCCCCGGGCCTCCGTTGAAAAAGGGCTCTTCAGCTCAGTCGGACAATCCCGGTCAACGAATGTAAAATAAAATTAATTAATTAATTAATAATAAAGAAGCCGAGGTGGTGCGGCGGTAGCGTTGTCGCCTCACAGCAAGAGGTTCTCAGGTTCGATTCTTGGTTGGAAAGCCTTCTGTGTGGAGTCTGCATGTCCTCCCTGCAGTCGAGTGGTGTTCGAAGACATGCGTGAATGGGCGTGCCTTCGTTGAAGGATGGGCATCGGGCTGGCACCTCTGCACCATAAAAATTGACGGTCAATCATTAGCAGACCGGAGTTCCGCTGTGGCGACCCCTAACCGGGAAAAGCCGAAAGAAGAAATTAATTAATAATAAAGTAAATACAATTGAATGGAAAATGCATAAAATTGATGCAGAAATATTTAAATTATACCCACAGTCAAATCTATATCTATATATATATATATATCTGTATATGTGTATATATATATATATATATGTATCTGTGTGTGTGTGTGTGTGTGTGTGTGTGTGTGTACATATATATATATATATATATATATTATATATATATATATATATATATGTATATAATGTTGTTTCTTTCAGGTGCATATGCAGCAGCCCAAAGACAGAAAAATTGTTGGGGTGGTGCAGAACCAAAATCAGAGACCTAAAGATGTTAAATAATTTTTCTTATACACTTTAAAAGTTGCTTAAATAAGTCATTCATTCCCTTGTATTATCTGAAGGATACAACATGTGCAACTCAGGTGTCTCTCATTATTTTGAAACTGCAGTTGTTAACCTTTTCTTAGCAGAAAAACTATGAGAAATGGACAGAACTCATGACGTAGAGTAAAGGACAGTCAAGGCATATCTCACACACCACAGATCTCAACAGGACTCAAAATCAGTATGACCAGAATCAGGCAAAGATGTTAAATATTGCCCATATATTTAAACCAGTGATTCTCAACCACCAGTCCGTTGGTCATTTGATACAGGGCCACCAGGCATGGAGTGAAAGTGAAAAAAAAAGTGAATGTTTGTATGTATGTGTATGAGTGTGTTTGTGTCTGTCTGAGTGTGTGACTGAACATGTGCATGAAAGCAGAATGTGTATGTGTGTGAAAGAAAGAAGAGACTGCATGTATGAGAGTGAGTGAGCAGTGAGATCGAGCGAGCCATTATATTACTCTCAGCAGTGCTTCTGCTGTTTAGCGAGTGTAAAATAAAAGTCAAGAAAATCAAAAACAAGTGTGTGTCTGTCTGTGTGTGTGTGTCTGTGTGTGTGTGTGTGTGTGTCTATCTATGTGTGTGTGTGTGTGTGTGTGTGTGTGTCTGTCTGTCTGTCTATGTGTGTGTGTGTGTGTCTGTCTGTCTGTCTATGTGTGTGTGTGTGTCTGTCTGTCTATGTGTGTGTGTGTCTGTCTGTCTATGTGTGTGTCTGTCTGTGTCTGTCCAGGAAGGAAGAGTAAGTCACCGAACTTTATTCCACCATAACTTAATACGAGTATAAGCACTTTTGTTAAGTAAAATACAGAACTTCATCAGATAAAAAACAAAAGCAAAGTGAGCACATATATAAGCTTGCAATGTCACATGACTGAGTCTCTAACTATTAAAGCAAGAATGTATAAAAAAACATTTGTATATACAAAATTACATGTGATTCAATAAATAAATATGTAAATGTTTTGCTTACTCTACTATAAATCCCCCCAGAAGGAAACATAGTATATAAAAAATGTAAAATGTGTAAAAACATTTATAACAATGTATATATATATATATATATATATATATATATATATAACTCCAACTCAACAAGAATATATATATATATATATATATATATATATATATATATATATATATATACACACATACACACAAAAATATAACAAAAAAAATATATATAATAATAGTAAGCAAACTATCTCATTTCTGCTTTCATTTTTAACACACACCCTGTTTGTCTGTGTTTGTGTCTTTCGGCTTTTCCCGGTTAGGGGTCGCCACAGCAGAAACTCTGGTCCACTAATGATTGGCAGTTGATTTTTATGTACAGGCTTACCAGGCCTGACGCACAACCTTCAACAAAGGTACGCCCATTCACGCATGTCTCCACGCAGAAGACGCTCTAGCTGAGAATCAAACCGGGCAGCATCTTACTGTGAGGCGACAACGCTACCCCTATAGATGCAATTTCATTCAGACCTGGAAACCCCACTGTATCCAGGCGTAAAATCCAATATAACTCACGGTTCTCTAAATTCAGTTGCCTAGGGGCCATCTCTTATGTTCTTATATGTGAGGGTAATGAATCTACAAACATGAATGAAGATCGTAATACCGGAAGTGATGTCCCTTTAGACCAAGCAGATTTGAGATGTTCAGAGCAGATAAGGGAGAAGGGAATACAACAAGCAGAGCAGACAGAATGGCCGGGAAACTCAGTCGTATTGGAACCAGCGTGGATTCCAGAGGAGGAATTTGTCAAACCAATGGAGAGGCTGGAATCGGAATCAACAGCGGAACTGATTAACCAGAGAGTTACAATTGATGATGGTAGTGGACCTTGTATTCTTATCAATGATACGGTGATTTCAGGGTATTTAATTACAGTTCTCTGGACTATTCTGTTGAAATTGCTAATTTATTTGCTAGAGGATTAACCTTCGTTAACTCTGTTCGCTCTAACCTTCCTCAGCTAATACTAGACCTAAAACTGTTTACTAGGAAAATTAACGTAAACATTGTATTCAGCAATAGTTATGGGGCTATTTCGAATGACTTGAGACCTTCCAGCGTTTGTAATCCACATATCCATCCTGCCGTCTATTCTTTTAAGAAATTATGTGAATTGGATTTCAGACATTTGTTTAAAACTCCTGTTACTTATCATAAGAACTTGAAACCTGTTGAACTTGACATTCTGACTACAGTGCAACAACAAAAAGTTAGAATTGTTCAACCTAATAAAGGTGGGGGGTTGTAATCATGGATATGCAGGACTATTCTCAATGTATGTATAATATTTTATTTAGTACTACCTATTGTCAAGTGTCAGGAAATGAGGTAAATATTGCTTACCACAGGATTAATGTACGAGTAAGTGACATGCTTATGGAAGGTCGTATCTCATTATCTGAATTCAGATATTTGAAAATGAATGCCCCAATTTTCCCTACAGTATTTGGGCTTCCTAAATTTCACAAACAAGTTGTAGAGCCTCCATTTCGCCTCATTGTGGACGCCCGTAATTCTGTTACTTCCCCCTATTGCTAAGTTTTTGGATACCAAGCCTAAACCGTTACTAAGAAATGAAAAGCATCTTTGCATTGACTTATGGAACTTTCTTGAAAAATGTAATGAGGTATGTTTCAATAATCAGTTTTCCTTTTTTACAGTGGATGTAAAAGATTTATTCACTGTAATACCCCATGAAGTCGATCTAGATTGGTTTGGTGAATTTCTACTTAGGAAGGGGACTGATCAAGATACTATTAATACATGTGTTGAAATGATGGAAATGGTCCTGAGAAATAACTATATTTATTTTGATGAGAAATATTTTTGTCAGCAGACAGGTGTTGCAATGGGGGCGGCCTGTGAACCTCTCTATGCGAACATGGTTATGTGTGAGTGGGAGCGGAGATTTCGTTTTGGGCATCCAGGATTTCAAAATTGCATTTTATATTTGAGATACCTGGATGATTTGTTTTTCATTTGGAAAGGGAATAGAAATAGTATTAACATTTTTCTAGATTATATCAATAACGCAACTGATTTTTTGTACTTCTCTTGTAACATAGGTGATGAGAGTATCAGTTACCTTGATGTCAAATTAGAAAAGGATGTGATAAACAGGGAGATATGTCTCTACTATATACAGGAAACCCACCTATTCAAATGCTTTCTTATACTTTGATAGTAACCACCCCTTGCCCCTAAAAAAAAGCGGTTGTCAAGGGACAATTTGTGAGGGCTGCGAGGATGGTGTCTGATTTTGACCTATTCCTCTGTGAGTGTGCCCTTTTAGAGAGCATGTTTAATAAGAGGGACTATCCTGAAGGCTTTGTACAAGACATTAAAAGAGAAGTAGAGGGAAAGAGGAGGTCTGGGTTCTATTCCCCCATTCTTGATGAAAATGTACATGGTAATAATGAAAGTTTATATAATCTATCTGTTTCAGGAATTAGGGGGAGAACGGTTACTACTGCAACTACTAATTTTAGATTATCCTTTACAACCAGGTTTTATGTGTATTATAAATCTATCCAAGAGGTTTTGTTTAAAAATTGGAAGGTTTTGATGGGAGATGGGGAGCTTAGACCCAAAATTAATAACAAACCTGTTATAGTTTGGAAAAGAGGTTTGAATATTAAAAATCTGGTAGAACAGTTTGCTTGCCAACAAGATGATTTAAAACTTAGATATATGTATCCATGTGGGAGATGTCATCACTGTAAATTTATTAACGTGGGTGAACTCTTTGAAATGAATGGGTTCAGTCTCAGGGTTAAAGGACATTATAGTTGTAATAGTCCTGGAGTTGTCTATGGGGTACTGTGTCAGGTCTGCCCTGCATTTTACATAGGCAAGACGGAGTGGATGTTGAAGCAGCGTATTTACGAACACAGTTATGATATACGGGGGGAAAAAACTACCAATGCCCAATATAGACATAGTTTGGAATTTCCTGAACATCGTTTTAAATTCATTGTAATTGAGCAAGTAAAAAAGAACATAAGAGGTGGCCCCTGGCAGTTGACTTTAGAGAACCATGAGTTATACTGGATTTTACACCTGGATGCAGTGAAGTTTCCAGGTCTGAATGAAATTGCACCTATAGGATGTGTGTTAAAAATGAAAGCAGAACTGAGATAGTTGGCTTATTATTATTTAGTTATATTTGTGTGTGTGTTTGTGTGTGTGTATATATATATATATATATATATATATATATATATATATATAATATTCTTGTTAAGTTGGAGTTATATATTTATTGTTATAAATGTTTTTACACATTATATTTTACATTTATATATTATGTTTCCTTTTTGGGGTGGATTTATAGTGGCGTAAGCAAAACATATTTATATATATATATATATATATATATATATATATATATTTATTGAATCACATGTAATTTTGTATATACAAAATGTTTTTTATGCATTATTGCTTTAATTAGTTAATTGGAGACTCAGTCATGTGACATTGCAATCTTATACAAGTGCTCACTTTGCTTTTGTTTATGTGATGAAGTTATGTATTTTACTTAACAAAAGCACTTATGTTCGTATAAATTTATGGTGGAATAAATTTTGGTGACCTACTCTTCCTTCCTGGCCTTTTTTGTGTGGTTATCGCGTTTGTTGCTTTCTGTGAACAGCTACAAGTATAGAAGAGTCCATGTGGGTGGGTGTGTATATGTATATTTTTCTGTCTGCGTGTGTGAGTGAATGCCTGCATAAAAGCAGAAGACTGTGTGTGTGTGTGTGTGTGTGTGTGTGTGTGTTTCTGTCTACGTGTGTGAGTGAATGCATGCATAAAAGCAGAAGAGGCTGTGTGTGTGAGATAGAGTGAAGTGTGCATAATTTGGGAGTCTGTTCTACTTGTTGCCATAGACAGACCACTTCTTACCGGGTACAAAAGAAAAAGACTTACCATAATGCTATGTATTTAAGACTTGTGTGTATTTTCAATAATAATATCCATCCAAACACTCCCCCCGATGATGCCCACAGCATCCAGACAGTTACATGCTTTCTTGTCCCTGCAACCTTACAACAGACTGCCAAAGTTTTCCCAGGGTAAGTAAACACTTGCCCAAATTTAAACTAAATATGGAGAAAAGGGCATGTTGGGCAAGTGTTTACTTAATCTGGAAAAGTTTCAGCGCTCTGGTATTTCAGGTTTCTGCATTTTCAGTCTGGTGAAAATGAATGTCAGTGTTCTGATCGTTGGTGTTTTAAAGTAGATCCACCCTTCTGTATGGGATGCCTTACATGATGTTCTTTGGTCAGTTATGCATAAAAAAAGTCCCACCTTTCTTCCAATAGTGTTTGAGCTGGCACTGATCAACACTGACCTGCAGTCTATTTTCGCTAACTTTCAGAATAAAGGATAAAATGTTTTAATACCTTCTGGACATCCACGGGCAACTTGGTTATTACATTACCTCATTTAAGAGCAACCGAGTCTTCTTTCCTGCAACAAGCCTTCATGCAGCACCAGTTTGGACACATGTTGCAAAAGCATCAGTCAGAACTATGGAGTTTTTCAAAACCTGTCAGCTCAGGGCATTTTTGTGGCAACAACCTGAACTTCAGTCACACCATCTCTCTCAACACTGTATACTGGATATCCTGTCCAAGAGTAGGAAAGCTTCACCACTGCTGCCCAGCAGGGATTGCTTTTACCACCATCTGATTATTTTCCTTTACCCTACTACTCCCCTCCACCACATAAGGAACACAACTACAACAGTGATTTCTGCAGTGATTATATTACTGTTACATGACCAAACTTGCTATGACAGTAGGCGTTTGAGTAAAACTTTCTGCTGCAGTATAAGTTCACTCCCTCCTTCCTCCCAGATAATTTATGTTTTCATCCTGATCCCTAGGTACCACAGACTATGGTGTTTTACTTGGGCATCTCCTTCCCCTCAACAGTCTTCTTTTAGGGACCAGGTTAGTGCAGCCTTAAATTTGGATAAAAATTAGTTAATAATAGGCAAGGTTCCTCTTAATCTTTACAGACTTCAGAACAGGAGCTGTACCCATGATAAGGAAGCACTTAGCTTTTCTGTCAGCAGCAACAACAACACACAACTGGATAGCGGCACAAGTGTCTTCTTATAGAAGCAACTGTCATTGAGAAGCTACGTTCACAGGTGGTGTTCACATTAGCTGTGAAAGTTTGACTGTAAGGTCAGACATCTATTTTCAGCAAATTCCATGGATAAAGAAATACCTCTGCAGCTTTGATCTCCTAGTCAGACATTTACTGTTATGGTGAGTTGCTCACATAGTCATACTTTTGATTGCCAATTTTTTTCCCAATTTAAAATTTTGCATGCCTTGTATCACTTTTTTGCACCTGCTGCTTAGGAGCCATGTACTTCATGGAGTAGAAGTATTGTAAAGAATACTACCACAGCGATATGGAAAGACATAATACAGTTGTGTAAAATCTTACCATAGCAGTAGATGTCCTTATCTTCACTGTTGCAATATTTGCTCTCTCCCTCCTCCCACTGGTCATTTTTCCTTCTTCTTTTTCCTTCTTATATCCTTGGACTATCATTCCTACTAGATATTTTCATTTCTGAGGATGGTACATCCACACATCACCTTTATGCCCTATGCTGTGCACAAGGAACATACTTGTGATGTATAGCATACCCTTTGCAACCAAACCTTTTTAGTATACTGGCTGGACATTGGGCAGCCTGTGGCAGGGGATCCCTACTGTAAAGAATACTGTAACAGTGAAAAGAAGGACATCTACTGTTATGGTAAGATTTTGCACAACTGTACTTTGTTAAGCTGGCTTGCAGACCACTTAACTTTTTTCCCCCATTCCCCTCTGGTGTGAGCCTCCATCCCTGTATAGTATGGGGGTCAGACGCATTGTCCAAGGCTGCTTCAGTACCTGGTTCAGGTATGGGAGAACCAAACCCTTTAGGTGCAGGACAGGTCCGTAGTAAGGGACCCCTTGCCAAATATAATACTCTGTCCCCAGATATTTTGGCCACTAGCATAGTTTTCAGTAAAAAAAAAAACTTCATATCATAGACAATCAGGTTATTCCTATGTAAAGAGCTGATGTGGTTTTCTTAGTTAAGAGTGTGTTACAGTCAGCTAATGTCAGAGTCTGTCCTCCTACTCGGTATGACTGTGGAGCCTTCTTCTCTAGAGATCAGAATATGGCTGTAGATTTTGATGGGGGCACTGATGCAGACAATCAAAAGCGTTTAGTCCCTTCAGTCTTAAATTCTGAATGTGAACAGGTTCAGAAACCTAAGCAACTGTCCACCTTTGCACAGATGTTAGCTACGTTTAGAGCTGTATTTTACTGGAAGCAATCTGGAGCTGTGACAGTGATTGTCAGTGTTTATAATCTTATGGAGGATTAGATTCCAAATGTTTTGGCTGTTACTCCTGTTACCAACCTTAGAAAAGGTCTATAAAACTGCAGGTAAAACACCTTTGGTTAGTGAACCAGTTCCTAAAAAGGTTACGAAGAAGTTGATTTTATAATGTGCTTACAGTTTAGATGGCTTTGCTGTGTCTTAACCTGTTGAACAGAAGTGTTGCACAACTTACTTTTCTAGTGTGTCAGGTTTCAAAACACGCTTTGAGAAGTATCTTGGAAGATCGGGCACAGTTTCTAGAAATGCAGCTGCTTCAGTTGTATTGAGAAGGTATGCTTGATTACATAACCTGAGTTTTTCGTAGGATTCAAAAAAAAAAAGATTTTTAATACTACTTTCTTTAAGTTCTGAATTTGTGTTTGGTCCTGCTGCTACCCAGATTCTCAATCCCTTTTTCCCATTTTATGTACATGGGGTTGCCGGGTGGCTAGCCTGCTGTAGTGGTTCTTCCACATGGCACGCTGGCGCATGTTAGAATCTCCAATCCACCTACTGCATTTCCTTTGAATGTTTGAGGAAATCAGAGCACCCAGAGGAAGCCCACGCAAACACAGGAAAGACACGCAGACCCTTTACAGAAGACACCCCAGCCGAGATCCGAAACAGGGGACCTCTTGCTGTGAGGTGAGAATGCTATCCACTCTGCCACTGTGCTGCCCCCAAATTCTCGACCAGTGGGATGATTGAGGTTGATTGATGCATTATGGTATCTAGAATATTTCATATTCACAGGTTCTTCCTTAACAGAGGATCCAATTTTATGGGCAGAACAAACACATTTCTGAGTCTAACAAGAAGAAATGGCAGGAGGATAATTCTTCCAGACCAAATAAAAGGAGTTCCTTTTCTCAAAATCAATCCCTACTAAAGAATGACTATGCTGAGACTCTGGTACCTTGTCCCTTCTCTCCTTTCCCCTTTCCCCTGGCTTTCATTCAGCCCAGCAGCCTGGCCACAGAGAGTTTTAGCCAGATGGTTGCTGAGAATAATTCAGTGAGGATATTCTTACAGTGGATAGAAAATAATCTCTTGTAAGCAGGGGTTATATACCCAGTTCGTGCACCACAAATAGGAAAAAGAGTTTACTCCAGAATCTTTTTTTGTACCCAAAAAGGAAGTTATGGAGACCAGTGTTAGATATGACTTACCTAAATACCTTTTTGAAATTACCCAAATTCAAAATACCCAGCCAGCACAGTCCTTCGCCTTCTTACAGACCATTATTGCTTGATGACTTTAGATCTAAAAGATACTTATCACATTTTAATTTCTCCTAAATTCAGGAAATTTAGAGATTTGCTGTGTCTGGCTCACATTATCAGTTTTATGCATTAGGCTTTGGGCTGTTTGCCATGTTTCAAGTATTCACAAAGTGCCTGGTTCCAGTGCTTGTTTACTGCAGGACCCAGAGCATCACATTTTGCCTTATTTATTTAAATTGCTGATTTGTGCAGAGTCTGTTTGCATGCATTTAGAATCATTAGACATGGTCTTGATCACCTGAGCTTTAGGTGGAACCTACAAAAGTCCTGTCTCTTACTCTCTCAAAGAATTGTTTTTGTGGGGTGTATATTAGACATAGAAAAAAAGAGATAAGAGATAACTTTCTACCAGAAGACAAAGTCTTGACTTATCAGAACATTTTCAGGGATCTCTTTCTTCAAGAAGCTGCCTCTGCAAGAGTTTCTCAAAGTTTTAGGTGTCATGAGATCATTGATCCTCATGATACCACTGGCCAGACTTCTTAAGAGAAAGATTCAGATGTACTTTAAAAGAAAATAAAAAAAATGTTGGTCCCAGTACCCACATTCCTCAGCGTTAAAGGTATCAAAGCTGGAATTTGTGAAATGAGAGTTACAGTGGTAGAATGGTCAGATGTTGCTCAATGCAGGCCTACCCTTCCCCCTCCGGAACCCAGTTTTAAGTAATTCCAAATGGACGTTTTAGATTTTGCATGGGGAGTAGTGTTCACTGGAGTTCAAGTGCAAAGTGAATAGGGTTCTTTGGACTCTACAAAGAACATAAATGTCAAAGAATTGTTAGCAGTGATTCAGGTCTTAAAAGTTCTTCACTACTTGTGGTCTCCAGCTCCCCTTTTAGTGGTCACAGAAAGTACCACAGTCATGGGGTAGCTGAGCAAAGAAGGGGGTACAAGGTCATACCTGAAAAATTGATTTTACCACTGAAAAATTAATTTTGCTGCTGCTGCTGGAACCAAAGTTTGATTGAAACACATAATTTTGTTGGCCATCTACTGCTGAAATCAGTCTGGTTAAGACACAGAGTCTTGCAGTCTGCACATTGATAAATGTTTGTGAGGAAGCATGTAATGTCTGTTTTTAGACTTTCCTGTTGTTTTTCTGAGAAAACATCCAATATCTGATTCTAAGGAAGCTTCTGTGAGGAAGCACGTCAGACTTTCTTGCTAATATTGTGAGAAAGCATGCAATATTTGCTTTGTTTTTCAGAGTTTCTGCTGATTCTGTAATGTCTGTTTTTAGACTTTTCTTTTTTTCTGAGAAAGCATTTAAGGAAGCATCTGTGAGGAAGCACATGCAATTCTGCTGATTCTGTGAGGAAGCATGTTCATTAACAGATGATCTGATGTTAATTTTCTTTCCATTCATCACTGATGGGTTTGGTTCTGAGCCCTCGGAAACGAGTCTGCCTAATACCAAGCTCGCACCAGCCAAAAACTCTTTGCCCTTCTCCCTGTTACCTCCGATCTCATTTGCCGCATAACTGTAAAGCCGCGTTTCAGCAGAGCTCTCAGCTAAGTGGAAAATTTTTGATATCTTGTGGAATTTTGTCACTTTTCTTCTTGTTTGTGTTTTATATTGATAACTATATATTTACAATCATATTTAGACTTTTCACTCCTACTTCTACCCAGTTGGTAATCTTTTAAGTACCATTGGTGGTACGGCCTTCTCTCTTTACCCTTGTGGTATTCCTTGAATACCATCGTTGGTATTTCTTCTCTCTTTCCTTTTCTGTCTAGTTGTGTGTTTTGACTGTTTTTGTGTGTGTATTTAGATAGGTTTAGACATAGAGATAGCAGAACTTACAATCTTTTCTATAGTATTATAAAACCTTGATTGTTGTGTTTAGTTTTTTCATGATGTCTGATAAAAAGGGTACATTGGGTTTCAAACATTGTGCTTAGTATAACGGTAAACTTCTGAATAGTGACACTCACGATGATTGTGTTTATTGTTTGGGGGTGTCCCATCTTTTGGTCCAGCCTCCCTGTGTGATTTGTCAAAGTTTCAGTCAATGCACTTTGAACAAGCGCAAGAATAAGTTAATACTGAAGGGCCTACTTAATTCGCCCTTTTCAGAGACCCTTTCTGTGAAGGAGGTCTCAACCCCTCCTATTAAGGATAAGAAAAGGCCCCATTCAGTTCCCTCTTCACCTTCTGGTGATTAGGGCAAGTCTGTGAAATCTAAAGTGCCAAACCTATCTTTGGAGCATAAGTCTCCCTCGTTGGCAATGACCTCTTCTGCTCCAGTTACGACTGTTACTATGTTGGGGCCAGCTTCGGCTCCAAAACTGTCTCCGGCACCAACTATCAACCTCGCCTCGACTACTTTGACTTCGGCACCGGGTGCCATTTTGACTCAGTGCACGGCTTCGATGCCTATCTCTGCAATGATGATTGAACCTTCCATATCGGCTCCGAGTGCCCCTTTGGTACCGAGCTCTTTTATGGCCCCGACAAGAACGGTTTTGACCCCATTGCTTCCTGTCTCCAAACTTGAGACATCAGTGCCGGTAGATTCCACACCATGGACCCGATACTCCCCATCCATAGATTGTTTCTAGGGCAAGTGTGTAGTCCGTTCCCAGAATGACCTGACTCCCCCTTAAGAGTATTCACTAGATCCACCAGGAGCCTTTCAAAACATGATGTGGTATGTCTTGTGGATCAGCTATTGGCAGCCAGGGGGATACCCACTCCTTCCAAGACCCATCCTCCTGCAGGACTTGGGTTGACTTCTCCACAGACTCCATCCTATTCTCCTTCTTTGACCATTCCGGTTCAAAAGCCTTCTGCTCCGACATCCCTTTCAGAACCCCATATCTCGGCACCTGTAGTGGACCTCAGTGGGGCTCTGGGACTGTCCCTTTGGTCCTCTGTTCCAGCTGCACCAGTCCTTCCTCAGCCCCATGGTTGAGCTGCAGGCTTCTCGGTTAGTGGCATGGTTCCGAGTGTTTCTTTGGCTCCTTCCTCAGTGCCAGGAGCTTTGTCTGCACCGATCCTGATTTTGAGACTCCATCCTTGGGAGCGGTTTCAGTGGGGCAGGGTGGGACCCCAGTTCCGAGGTTGCCCTTCTTGGTTCTGGGCTCCAATCCCTCTTTGGATGGACCTGCTTTCCGTGCCATGGAAAGGGCACGTGCTTTTGGAATCATTCCACTGATGTCAGATCCCCAGATTTCTCCCGCTGAGCTACATCTTCCACAGGCCACCTCTCTGGGACACAAGGCAGGGAAGCCGCAGGAACTCCCCTTGCAGGGTGCCCACTCTTCCGAGTCCTCCTTAGAAGCCCCCACTGAGGAGCCCCATGGAAGAGATTGTGCAAGAGGAAGCACGCAGACTCGCCTGAGGAGTCTCTAACAGAGGACATGGGTTTTGATGACGGTGAAGGGGCCCCACCGTCACCCCCTGATGGTATCTCCTTCGGAGACATCCTTGAAATGCTGAAACAGAGGGGCGACTGGAAGCCCACTAATCCTTCTTCTGAGAAGTCCGTGTTTCTGCAGACGTGCCTGGCCATCTACCTCTTGAATGACCCTGCCTGCAGATGAGCTAGTTCAGCTCGTGGTGCAGCGCGCTTGGAAGAACTTTGAATGTTCATCGTGTTACCCTGCTGCAGTCTGGAGTAGATAGCACCAAACCAAGGAAACAAAAAATGAAGACTTCTGGCAGGAAAACCACCTCTTATTTGATAAAAGAAAACTTCGGTTTTATTCAGTTCCAACTGCAACTGTTACACGAAGTAAAACCACACGCAGGTAACATAAACAACAGGTAGCATAAAGCGCTTTTCGTCGACCTCAATAGGTGGACTTCTTCGGATCTGAAGAAGTCCACCTATTGAGGTCGACGAAAAGCGCTTTATGCTACCTGTTGTTTATGTTACCTGCGTGTGGTTTTACTTCGTGTAACAGTTGCAGTTGCAGTTGGAACTGAATAAACCAGTTCTTTTATCAAATAAGAGGTGGTTTTCCTGCCAGAAGTCTTCATTTTTTGTACCCTGCTGCAGTCATCAGACTTGGGTTATCCTGTCATCAGGTGGTCCCACAGTCGGCCGGATTTCCAAAGTCTTGGTCTGACGTCGGTTGCTGTCGCCTCCTCCCTGACGTTAGAGCGCCAGGGGTACATATACTGCAACCGACGCCATTTTCTTCAGTCTTTCTTGCCGCGCGGTGCCCGAAGCAGAAGCAGTTCGCAAGTGCCGGTCGGCCGACTCCTGAGATTGTCGAATTCGAATTTCAGACCGAAGTCTTCTATAAAGCTAAGTACCCCGTTGGGGAAACTTTTCTTGCCTCAGACCGATGTCAGAAAAAGTTAACAATTGTATTTCTTGTGGGAAGCAAATACCTCATAAGGATTTTCATTCTTATTGCATACCTTGCCTAGGCCCTGATCACGACGTCACTTCTTGTCGTTTTTGTGCTAGGTTTAATAAGCGTACTATTAAAAGACGATTTGATTTCGCACGACACTATTTTGGTAGAAAATTTAACTATAACATGCTGTCGGAGCTACCGACTACTGGCGTGCACAAAATGCGCAGGGACAAGGACCGACAGCCAAGGCCTACACCCGATTCTGAGGCCTCGGTTGATCCGGTCTCCGGTTCTCCGGTTATCAGTGAGGCTCCGACTCAGCCCCTGACTACCGCAGTTCTGGAACCCGAGACTGCTACGGATATTTTGACGGAATATACTAGGCCGCCGCAGCCTTTTACTTAAGGCCCTTCCGACGATTTACCTTCTAAGGACATCGGTGCTTCTGAAACCCCATCGGTTTCTGAGGGCGTTTTCAGACTGACGACTCTCACAGTCAAAACGTTTTCTAAGTCTAAGACTCCTTCTAAAGCTAAAAAGACTACACTTCTGTCTCCTGTTCAAGGCCCCATGCCTAAGAAACAGATGCTCAAAATGGCTGAAGATTTGATTTCTCTTATCAGGGGGTTCACAGCCTCCTCCTGACAAAAGGCCTAGACAAGAGGAAGATTCTGCTTCTTCTGAACAACTGTCTATTTCTTCGGATTCCTCTGAAGACCAAGACTGTTCCTACTCTCCTTATGAAGATTCTGATGCTGAGGACTCTATTCCCTCAGCTTCCCCTCCTGAAGACTACTCTTTTGGGGAAACTTTACACACTATGAGGGAACATTTTCACTGGGAAGGTCAGGATTACTCTGATTCCAAGAAAAGGCTGAGAGTTTCTTTTGCTCCCCCAACACAGACCTCTAGCCATCCCACCTGTTTTGGACATTGTGGATGATGTCTATTTAGAATCCAGTTTCAACCCAGAATCTCTCCCTCCTGCTCTGGCTAAGCCTGACAGATACTACAGAGTACCGGATTCCCACAAATTTCTTTACAAAAGCCCAGTAGCTGACCCAGAGACCATCTCCCAGGGTCCCAAGGGGGCTAAGGCTTCCATGGCTAAAAACCCAGTACCCTCTGAGAGGGACTCGAGCACTAGACAGGTGGGGGAAAAAGGTTTACACCTCAGCCACATTAGCTATGAGAGCACTAAATTGTCAATTTCATATGCTCAAGTATCAGCAGTTTCTAATCTCTCAGTTAAAACAAAAGATAACCTCCCTCCCTCAACAATCTGAATTGAAAGAAGTACAGGATTTGTTGCACGCCACCGAGCAGGTGGGCAAACATACCTTACAATGTGAGTTTGATTCTTTGGAGGCCTCCTGCAGAGCAGCTGTCACTGGATCAGTTATACGTAGGCATGCCTGGTTAAAGGCACAAAGTCTACCTGATCATGTTAAAGCAAAACTACTGGATGCACCCTTACAGCAGGATGTTCTTTTTGGAGTTAAAGCAGAAGAAGTTTTAAAGAAAATGGAAGATAAGGCGAAATCAATGCAGACAGTCAAAGATTTCCTACAAGTACAACCCCCTCGCTTCAGCAGAAACTGGCCAACAAAAAATTGGTCCTTTCCAGCCACTGACAGACCTCAGAGGGGTAAATACAGGCGCCCAAGGGGCAGAGGACTTCCACAAGCCCAGTATAAACCTCGCCAATGGTGCACTCCAACCCACAAAGGAGGAGAAGACAGGTATCAACCCACCAGAAGGCAAACCCAATGACTTGCACCTCAACTGGCCAAACAAAGCTCTTTTGTCAGCCCCCTTGGGGGGAAAATTAACACTTTTTGCAGACAACTGGCACATGGTCACAAAGGACAAATGGGTCCTAGACATAATTTTACGAGGATACAGATTCCACTTTCACACATTGCCAATGAAAAGAGGAATGCCAAACCTGCCACTAAATCAAAGGGCAGAGGCTCAACAACAAATTACAGCTCTCATGGCCATGAGAGCCATTCAACTGGTACCGACTCAAGAGCAAGGCCAAGGATTTTACTCAAGGCTCTTTCTAGTACCCAGAAAGAACAATGCTTGGAGACCAATTCTGGACCTTTCACTTGTAAACACTTACAAGTCCCAAAATTCAAGATGCTAACTCTACAGCAGCTACTTCCCATGTTGGGCAAGGAAGCATGGCTGGTAACGTTGGACCTCAAGGAGGCATACCTGCATGTCCCTATCAGACAAAGTTGCAGAAGATACCTCCGTTTCATTGCAGGTTCAACCCACTACCAGTTCTCTGCACTGCCCTTTGGCTTATCTACTGCGCCCAGAGTATTCACAAAATACCTGGCACCAGTAATTGCATACTGCAGACAAAGAGGAATTCAAATATATCCATACCTGGACGACTGCCTCATCCAAGCAGAAAGAAAAGACATTCTCTTACATCATCTAGCTTTTGTGAAGCATCTACTAAATTGTTTGGGGTACACAGTAAACGAAAAGAAGTCAAAATTAGTCCCCTCACAAAAAAATGACATTCCTGGGTGCCAGCTTGGACACAACGGCCCAGAAGGCTTATCTTACACCAGACAAGCAACTACAGCTGACTCAGTATTTCAAGACAATGGCAACAAAGACCCAATTAACTGCAAGAAAAATTCTGCAGGCTTTGGGCTTCATGGCATCTTGCATTCTGATAATACCATTTGCAAAACTGCATATGAGGAAATTACAGTGGTACCTAAAAAGTGTATGGTCTCAACACAGCCACAGGTTGGACACAGTGATATCTCTCATTCCCTGCCTTCAACAGGAATTTCTATGGTGGGCACAGGCATGTCACCTCAACAAGGGTCAGCCTTTCACCTTGCCCCCAACCAGGCAAACTATCACAACAGACTATGCCTGGGGGGCACACATGGCAGGGCAATGCATTCAAGGCCTATGGACTGCAGAACAAAGAAAACTGCACATAAATCAAAAAGAGATGCTAGCTGTACAGAAAGCTCTGACAGCCTTCAAAGATCTACTACATCCAGGACAACTGGCAATAAAGATGGACAACACCACAGTAATGTGGTACATAAACAAACAAGGGGGCACACATTCCTACCCTCTTTGCAGGCAAGCAATGATCTTATGGAACACAGCTCTAGCCTACCAAGTCCAGTTACAAGCTCAATTCCTGCCAGGACAGAAAAACACATTGGCAGACGACCTAAGCAGAAACATCAAGGATCCCCACGAGTGGAAGCTAGACCCACAAATATTTACAATGATAACTCAAAAATGGGGCCTACCAAATTATAGACCTGTTTGCCAGTCCTCAAAACTACCAACTGACAAAATTTTGTACAAGGACATTCCACCATCAAGCTTGGAAAGTGGACACTCTCTCCTTCAGTTGGAAAAACCTGACAGCATATGCCTTTCCTCCATTACCTCTTCTCACAAAGGTTCTTTTGAAGGTCAAAAAGGAGAAACCTCTACTGATTCTCATAGCCCCAGACTGGCCACGGCAGCATTGGTACCCGCTATTGAAGTATATGGCTCACAGCCCACCATGGGTATTGCCTCAAATACCTCATTTGCTCACGCAGCAAAACAAACAGATTCTACACAGCCAGCTAAAAACCTTAAACCTGGCTGCATGGCAAATCTTCTAAACATCCAACCAGCCCCTCTTTCACAAGCAGTTCTGGATGTTATTCTGGAAGCCAGGAGGCCAAGCACCGGGAAGGCTTACTCGGACAAATGGAAAAGGTTTTCTGCCTGGAACCAAGCTAAAGGACAAGACACAACTCAGCCTCATATGCCTCACATTCTGCAGTACTTAGCAGAGATGTTGCACAAAGGACTTTCCTTCTCCTCAATTAAAATCCATGCTTCAGCTATTTCAGCTCACTACGACACAAATCCACCTTTATTTTCACATCCTCTTCTAAAGCAGTTCCTCAGAGGGGCAAAAAAGTTAGACCACCTAGAAGAGCTCCTACACCAACATGGGACCTCAACTTTGTTCTGGAGAAACTAACGTTACCTCCCTTTGAACCAGCTTTCTCTGCAGACCTTCCTTACCTATCTTGGAAGACTGCCCTGCTCCTGGCCATAACTTCTGCTAGGAGAGTCTCAGAATTACAGGCACTAATGGCAGTGGAACCTTTCCTCATTTTCCATCAAGACAGAGTGTCTCTACGAACTAATCCTTCCTTCATGCCTAAGGTGGTTTCCAGTGTAGCTTTAAATCAAACCATCCATCTACCCACTTTCTTTCCCAATCCACAGAACAAAGGTGAGAGACTCTTGCATTCCTTGGACATTCACAGGCAGCTTCGCTACTTGGACAAAACTAAGGCTTTCAGAAAAACTGACCAGCTCTTTGTATCCTATGCTACAGCTTCTCAAGGGAGGGCTATATCCAAACAAACCATTTCTAAATGGATAGGCCATTGCATACGGTTCTGTTATACCCATCATGGGAAACCAGTTCCTCCTACCATTAGATCCCACTCTACTAGGGCAACAGCTACCTCTACAGCCTTTCTCAGAGGGGTTCCTACCAAGGAAATTTTTGAAGCTGCAACTTGGAGTTCAGTACACACCTTCACCAAACACTATTACTTACCTCTTTATTCTAAGTCCAGGGCGGGCTTCGCCACTGCAGTTCTGCAGGGCCTCATTGCCTCCACTAACCCTCTATGATTCCTCCACCCTACCTTAGCTTTGGGACTCAACCCAAGTGTGATGACTGCAGCAGGGTAACACGATGAACATAGTACCGTTTTGTACCTACAATAAATGTAGATGTTCGAGTGTTCACCCTGCTGCAGTCCAGGTTACCCTCCCTCCAACCCCTCTGATTTTCTGGCTAAATCTCTGCTATGCCTTACTGATGTATTTGCTTATAGCTGAAGGGATTTTGTGTTTGTACAGTGTTCACACCATTTGGTACTAATTTTGATCACCTTTTTGGGGGCACCTGACATCTGGGGCAAGAAAAACTGAAGAAAATGGCGTCGGTTGCAGTATATGTACCCCTGGCGCTCTGACGTCAGGGAGGAGGCGACAGCAACCGACGTCGGACCAAGACTTTGGAAATCCGGCCGACTGCGGGACCGCCTGACGACAGGATAACCCAAGTGTGATGGACTGCAGCAGGGTGAACACTCGAACATCTACATTTATGGTAGGTACAAAACTGTACTTTCCATTGAGGCGATCCCTCTGAGACCCGAAAAGGTACTTTCTCCACCCAAGGAAATCCCACAATGGTCCAGAGGTTTACCAGTTGATGTTATGGTGGTGGTGGCAGCCATGAAAAAGGATCTAGCTGAAGAGAGTCCTATTGTCCACCCGCCCAACAGAGAGTCCCGGGCCGTGGACAGATCGGGGAAGCGTGTCTTTGCCTCAGCGACCTTTGCCATACGGTCCCTGAACTACTTGGCACATTTCATGAGACTCCAAAGAGACTTGATTTCCAAACTCTCTGGAACACTCGCAGGACATGTGTCTGACGAGGTAAGAGATAAAGTTGCCTCACAGCTCGCAGCCCTGGAATCCCTCTCCAACTCGTCCATGAGGTTGCTCTCACACGCAACCAAAGGGCCGGATAGAGCTGCAGGTTCAGTTATAGTTATGAGACATCATGGCTGGATGCGCATTTGTGACTGCGCGGATCTCTTCCTTTCTGAATGCTCCCATCGCAGCATCTTCCCTTTTTGGCTCCAAGGTAAAGGGCACACTGCCCAGATGTGAGCAGGACAGTAAGACACTGTCTGCCGTAGGTCTACATTTTTCCAACCCTCAACGTTCCATTTCCAGGAACCAGAGGAGTGGGAAGATGTGGCACAAAAAAAAAGTCAGAGTCCTTTCCATGCCACGAGTGGTGATGATACTCCCAGGGCCAGAGGGGGAATAATTCTGGAAGACGCCCCTATCGAGACAGAGTGGTACACGTAAGCAAGGCCCCAGGGATTCTTTCTCTGGGCAGCCTTAACAGTGCTCCTGAAGAGCAGCCCAATTGCTTTCCTTTGGAAGCAGTCGGGGGTCATTTCTTTCTGCACCAAGCTGCCTGTCACTCTATTACCACCGATCAATGGGTGCAGAATATCATAACCAGAGGTTACACCATCCCCCCTCATCACTTATCCAAAACTTCAGATGAAAATTCCTGACATTCCACCCAGTCAAAGGGAAGAAGCAGCTCCAGAAATAAACAAGCTGAATCAAAAAAGAGTCATCCGATTAGTCCCACCAGACCAGCGCAGATCCGAATTTTACTCAAGATTTTTTTGGTGCCAAAAAAGACAGCGGATTGGAGAACTATTCTGGATCTCAGCAGTTTGAGCAAATCTGTTGCCCAAACCAAATTCTGGATGGTCACGGTTCAGTCCATTCTCCTTTTCTAAGGGAAGGCGATTGGATGTGCTTGATAGATCTCTGGGACGCGCATTACCACATCAAAATGGAGAAATGAGTCTTCTTCGCTTCCAGCTAGGAGCCAGTCATTACCAGTTTCATGCCCTGCCATTCGGTCTCTCTACAGCCCCCGGAGTGTTCACAAAATGCATGGCAGTGGTTACAGCTCACTTGAGACTGCAACAATTCTGGGTGTTACTGTATTTGGACAATTGGCTTCTTACCTCCCCCACCAAACATCTTCTGGTAATTGCCCCTGCAATACACCCTTTCTCTGGGAGAATTTTTGGAGAGAAGTGTGAACTGGGAGAAATCCAATCTTACTCCGGTACAGCAGATAGAATTCATCGGAGCAGTCTTCGACACCTGATCCTGTCTGGTGTCACTCCCAGCTCACAGACTGCAGAGGTTGAGGCTTCAGCTCCGGGTGATACTCTTGTCAAAACAAAGTCTCAGCAAGAGAGGTTCTTTAGGTCTTAGGATCCATGGCAGCTTCCATACCAATAGTGCCTCTTGTGAAACTGCACATGCAAATTCTTTAATGGCTTCTTCTCTCTCAGTTGTTCCCAAACCATCACCCTCTATGTTTTTAGATTCAGATAACCAGTTCTTGCACGCAGGACCTTCTTTGATGGATGAGGCCAGACAAGGAACTTTGGGGCCACCCATTCCAGTCCCCTCAGCCCAAGGCCATTGTGACCACAGATGCTTCCCTGATAGGGTGGGGGGGGGCATTTCCAGGGAAAAGACAGTCCAAGATACACGGTCCACGTTGGAGGTCAACTGGTTCTGCCTTCTGGAACGATTGCAGTATATCAGCATCAAGGAGTAACCAAATCCTACCCCCTGTGTCGAGAGGCCATGAGAATTTGGCAGTGGGCGATAGCTTCCAACCGCTTTCTGATAGCAACGCATATCCCGCGGAGCTCCAATGTGATTGCTGACAAGTTGAGAAGATGTATTCTCTTGCCCCACGAGTGGTCTCTCTATCCCAAAGTAGCGGCAGAAATCTTCAGCCATTGGGGCCAGCCTTGCTGCGACCTTTTTGCCTCACCATCAAACAACAAATGCAACAGCTATTTTGCCCTATCCCCCAGAGAGGGAGTCCCTGAGGGATGCTTTGATTCACGATTGGCCCACAGGACTGCTATATGCCTATCCCCCCACCCCTCTGATTCCAGAATTCATAAAAAAGCTGTTCGGTTGAAATGCAAAGTGATCCTCATAGCCCCCTTCTGGACTCGACAAGTTTGGTTTCCCTTGCTTCGGCCTCATCTGTTATGTCGACTGTGGATTCTGGACCCTCTTCCAGACCTAATTTCTCACCCCCAAGGGTTGAGTCATCAGAACCTGTCCAGTCTCAAGCTGACCGCTTGGTTTCTCCACTTCCGTTAATTGTCAGGCAGGATGATCTCACCTCACCTGTTCGTGACATTATTCTGGCCTCTCATAAACCATCCACCAGGAAATTATATCAGGATAAATGGAAAAGGTTCTCTGTTTGGTTAAAGGAAAAGATGCTGTATTCGGCTCCAGTCACAGCGGTTTTACAATACCTGTAAGTTTTTCGAAGATGGAGCCGCAGTGGCTACCATACGAGTACTTCTGGTGGATTCAGATTATCATAATGGGTTGGTTGGTACTCCCCTCATATCACTGCATTTATGTAAAACTTTTCTCAATGGAGTTTTTCGCATTAGGCTTCCAGTCAGACAGCCTATAGAGCCATGGAACCTCACCTTAGTTCTTCAGTCTTTGACTCAACCTCCTTTTGAGCCCGCAGCAAAATGTGACCTCATATTCTTGTCATGGAAATCCCTCTTCTTGGTAGCCATCACATCAATCAGACAAATTTCTGAGCTTCAGGCATTGTGCGTCAAAAGACCCTGTCTAATCTTCCACAAGGACAGAGTATCACTCTGGACAAACCCATCTTTTCTCCCCAAAGTTGTTTCTGATTTTTCCATCAATCAGTCTATTGACCTACCAGTATTTTTCCCAAATTTTTCTAATAAAGGAGAATACTGCCTTCATTCCTTGGATGTACACAGGCAATTAAGATTTTATTTAGACAGGACCAAAGCAATACGTAAAGCTGACAAAAGTTGGGCCTAGAATGGGAAATTCTGTTTCCAAGGTCACTCTATCAAAATTGTAAATGGACTACATATGTTTCATTTATTCATTTGCAAAACAACCTCTACCACAGAATATTAAAGCCCATTCCACTAAATCTATGGCAACATCCATAGCCTTCCACTCCAGGGCTTCTATGGATGATATTTGTGCAGCAGCCACTTGGGCTAAACACCACACACTTATCAATCATTACAAATTGGATGTGGTCTCCAGAGGGAGAGCTGCCTTCGGCTCAATGGTACTCATGAACGTTCTTCCATAAGGGCCGCCCAAGGATCACAAGGTAGCTGGGGATTCTGTCCCATCAGTGATTAATGGAAAGATTAACATACTCAGATAAAGAAGTTATGTCTTACCATAACGTTCCATCTTTGTTGTTGATCTTCTTTCATTCATCACTTCCCACCCTCCTTCCCCTGCCAAAGGCTCCCGGGGGATACTTTGGGTCCAAGTGGGCCTCTGCTTTTACGTATACAAAACATGGGCAAACTCTATCTGAGGTAACAGGGAGAAGGGCATTGTGGGTAGAAGCTTAGCTCAAGAGTTTTTGGCTGACACGAGCTTGGTATTAGGCCGACTCAGTTCCGAGGGCTCAGAACTTAACCCATCAGTGATGAATGAACGAAGATCAACAACACAGATGGAACGTTATGGTAAGACATAACTTCTTTTTCCTTATTTTTGAAAGCACCACTTATTTTAGTCAGGGTTACATCATATAGTATGGATGCCAATTTTATATTGCTAACCTCTATGCCTACATTTAAACTTTTTATTTATGCTTTATTTTTCAGCGTATTTACAGCAGAATTAATTTTTATTGACTGTTCCACACACACTAACAGTTCCCACTTTTTATTTTAAACCAGGAAGACAAATTCATCATTGTTTGGTAGAACAGCTTCATTATGACAGTTGACAGCAGTAACTTTCTGAATAGCTTTTGGTAAAGAAAACTTTCATACATATGAATAACAAGCAACCAAGCATAATAATAGTAATTACAAAGGTAATTTCTCCTCTCCACCCTGTGAACAAACTACTAAACTACTCGCTCCAGTCATCATTCCAATTTTTACTATGTTGTGACACTTGTGCAATAACTTCTAAATACATTAACTTCTGCTTTTAAGGCACTAACTTCTGTACCAGTATACACATATTCTGAAATACTGAATATTGTGGGAAGAAATAACTAGGGAATTGTTATAGCTAGGCTTGTATAGGCTCAAGGGCTGATAGGCTAGTACCAACCTATGAAAGTTCCTTTCCACTCTGCTCTGCTTGTCTTGCTAATGTATCATCTACTACATTTAACCTGAAAGTTTCACTTCTTGGTTTCTGATGTGCTTTTACTTTTAAAATGCTGTATTGCACCTGTTGATTAGACATTGTTATAACTTTATGTATACCTTTTAGTACTTCAGCATGCCATATTGGTTCGACTGCACTGTCCACGAATCCTCGCCTTACCCAAGTGTCCATATGCACTCTTAAAAATTTACTACCTAAGCACTGTTTGAGAATATGTTAACAGGGTTGTAATACTTCAGCACATATAGTACTGCCTCAAGTTCAGCTCTCTGAGCTGACCTATCCCCTGGTAAATTGATTAGTTCAGGAGAACCCAGCTTTGGATTTCCTGGTCCGAAAACCGTGCTGCATCCATAAAGAGAGATGGCTTGAAGTGATCAAAATCAGATGCCAGAAATTGTACGTCAAGTGACACTATTTTTCTCTAAGCAGATGTACTGTTTTCCTTCTTATTCTATGTGGTTTGAGAATTATTTGTACCCCTTTTGTATTGTGACAGTTCTCATTCAGAAAAGTGTCATCCACTTTGCAAAAACAGCCTAATACCATTTGTGATTTTATTTATTTCAAAATTATCTAACAGAGCTGTTACTGCTTGGTGTGGTGTTTGTACTATAATGCTGGAAAATACAGTCAGATACTCAGTTTGCTTAATACCCCAGTAAATGGCTAATAACTGCTGTATGCAAGAGTGATAGCCTAATTCCACTGGAGTAATCTTTCAACTACAGAAAGTGACTGGACGTAATGTCTTTTCCATTCTGTTGTCGCCACCATGTGGCCATTCCTGTAATAGTACCACAGATAATGTTTTCTTTCCAGCTGCTGCTTGTAACACAAATGGCAACTTTAGTGTGGATGCTATTAATTCTGTAGCTTGTGCTAACTTTACTTTTATTTGTGAAAATGCTTCGTCCTCATGAGGTTCCCACTCTAAAACGGTGGAGTTATTTTGTTCATGTAACATTTTGTATAGACGAGCAGCTACAGCTGCATAATCCTCTATAAATTTCCTATTGTAATTCATGATTCCCATGAATGTATGTAGAGCTACTGTAGTCAGTGGCTTTTTCATTTGTAAAATGCCTTGTGCACGCATAGGGCAAGGAGACCTTCCTGATGGTTTTATAATAGTACCTAGAAACTTAGTTTCTTGTAACATAAACTGAATTTTTTCACTTTTAACCTTAAACTTTGCTTGCTGCAGAGTAAGGAAAACTTTTTTAAGAAGTTGTACATGCTCTTATACTGTTTCAGACTGAATCAATATATCATCAAAGTAATGTAACACTGAATCATCTTTTTCCAAATGTTGCATAATGGATTCTACTGTCTGGTGAAAAATAATTGGACTGTTTTGAAATCCCTGAGGTAACCTCGTCATGACATATTGCTTTTTTTTAAATGTAACGGCAAATCATGGCCAGTCTTTTTTCCTGAGTTGTATAGCAAAAAAGCCATTTGCTAAATCTATTACTGTAAACCACTTACTTTGTGGCTTAATATGTGTAGGCAGCTCTGGAACTCCTGGAATCAAATGTGCTCTAGGAATTGTGTATTGATGAAGATAACTACCATCTTTTTTCTTGACTGGCTAGATTGGTGAATTTGTGGGACTGTTGTCTTTTGTATGAATCCTTTCTTTTCCCATTTTGCAATACATTTTTCATATGTTCTTCTGCCTCCTTGGGAATGGGATACTGTTCTTGAAATGGTGGTATATAATCCTGATCACTACCCACCCCTACAGGCATTTCTAGTTTTCCACAGTCACTGGGACCCTTGGAACGCAGGTTTGGGAATTGCTGTTATAAATGCTGACACACATCCTCAGTGTATGTATTTACATGTCCTGTTGGCTTGTCAGGTTTTTCAGGTAGAGAGATTGCACAGCCATCTGTATTTTGTTCTCCCTTTTTCCTGTCTCATATCCAGAAAGTACTGTTAGGCAAGTCAATTACTATGCCCAAAGGTCCTAAAATGTCCATACCAGTAATTGTAGTTGAGCAGGATGGATGTATTAAAAATGGACCCTTCCATGTCTGTCCTTGGTGAAACTTTGTCTACATCTTGACTACTCACTGCATAGCATCCTGTGCCATTAAATGCTGAAATGCAACCCTTTTTATAGGATTTACAGGTAACTGTCTATTTGTGATGGATACTGCTGCTCCTGTGTCTGGTAAGACAGTTTTCCATAGTGACCCCACTACCCAGATATCAATCAGTGGTTGTCTGTCTCAACCCTTTTTAAAAGTAGTCAGGAATGATACCAGAGTAGGGGGGGCACACCCCTATTGTAAGGAGATCCACTCATCCTTACCTTTATTGTCAAATGCAATATGACACTCCACATGTCCTTGCTTGTCATCTTTCTGTGTGTCTGAGTGAACTACATATTTAGGTTTTTCAATCTCCTTTCATAATTGTTGCCTAGCTATTCCTTCTGCCTGCTCTACCAAATGTTTTGGATTTACAAGTGACGCTCCTTGAAAGTGTACTGGATATATACAACCCTTTTCCTATGTATTGATGGCCCTTATAGCTGTCTTTACCAATATTGTAAGGTGTCTGTCCATAGACCTGTTTTTCTGACTTTCCTTGCGAATCTTTTGGCTCTGTTTTTGGAAACACACCCTGTTCTTCCTTCCTTTTACGGAAAACTTTGTAATGATCACAATTTTGCTTAACATGCCCTATTTTGTTACAGAAAAAAAAAACATGTTGGTGCCTTTTGTTCATTACCAGTGTCTGATCCTGGTGGTACAGACACAGAAACAGGAGCCGGTGGTGCAGACGCAGCTCTTTCTGCTGGTGGTTAGTCACACCACCGTTACCTTCCCCAGCTTTTTAACCAGACCAATTACCTCAAATGGTTCACGACCCTGTCCTAATGCAAAGATATGATGCGAGTATAATGTCCCATCATCGGCCATAGTCCATCCCCTCATTAGTTTTTGTACTAAATCAGTGAGGGTATTTGAATTTTTTTCATAAATGCACTTAATATCCCCTGGAACCCCTTTTACTTGCTGTAGAAAGCAATGTATTAACTGTTTCTGTATTTCTTTTTGTTGCATGTCCTCTTCTGATCTATGGTAGAGGATTTGAAATGCTAGTTTAAAATGTTTAGCTTGCTCCATTTATTTGTTTAGGATTGTGATTTTGAAATTATCTAAAAGCTTAGCTGTGAGAGGCTGCCCTTGTGTGTATTCCATGAGAACAGCGGTCATACGCCCTACTTTATCATCTAATTATAGTCCTTTTGATTTAACTGGATGAAAGTTTTAAAACATTTGGGAATAAAAATCCAAAAACATCTAAGTAAGGCATGTGTCCATACGACAGATCCTGCTGTATATGTTACCCATTCTTCAAATGCAAGCATGTTATAAAATATGCCTTTCTTATCATTCCGCTTTGGTAAACTTTGTAATAATCTGGATTGTATATATAGATCTGCAATGGTTCCCTGTTTTATAACTTGTACTGGTTTTGTGTTTTGCAATTCTTCCTTAAGTTTGGCTATAAAAATAGTGTTCTGTAGATTAGTCTCTGTTAACTCTGTTAATTCATCCTCCTTATCCTGTAAACACCTTTTAAGATCTGTAACTTTTTTTATAATTCTTTACAGGTTTTTGGATACGTTTTATTATAATCGTCTTTTGACGGCAGAGCTGCTGTACACTTCAGACAGAGTTTTTGTACATCATTTCTGAGATTTTTGAACTCTCCTGGTTTGTCTTTTAAGAATTTATTAAAGTTTTATGTCAATTTATCGTAAGCAGTTTCAGATGATTCACACAAACATTTACTATTCCATGCCACATTTTTTTTGTTTGATACCAATCAAATATTATAACCAACTTGCACAATGCCTGAATATCAACTTGCCCTAGTAAGGTTTTACATTTACTAATGTGCTGTTGTACATCAAACATTGCATTTTGTCCCATATTTTGTCAGGTTGTTCTGATACAGTAAGAGTAAAGCTACAGTCCCCAGTGGCATACATACATGTATGTAACACAGGAAAAAAGTCTTACCACTTAGCAAGTGAACAGGTGATCCGTCTGTTGTTGCAGATGGCTGGAAATTCCCCTGTAGTTACTTGAAAAGCTGGTGAAACGAAACTGGCAGTTGCAGAGTTGAAACCCTGGACTTCACTGACATGGAAAATTTATGGCACTGCAACCTTTCTGCACAGCAGTTTCACTCCGGATTCAAACGTCTGAAAACTGTACTGCTGCAAGCTGTATAAAGCTGGACTGCTCCTATTTAGGGCTCTCTCATATGCACAAATTTTAGTTACTGCAGCTATACTGGAGTGACCCTATGCAGGCATCACTCCTCCTGTGTTTGAATACAGGCTAGGCACTCCACTGAAAAATTATGATGCTGCTGCTGCTGTAGCAAAAGTTTGATTGAAACAAAGTTTTGTTGGCCATTTGCTGCTGAAATCAAAGTCTGGTTAAGACACAGATTCTTGCAGTCTGCACGTTGATAAGAAAATATACTTTGCAGCACAGTACTATATTAACTTAAGAGCAGTTTCTAATAAACAACTTAATTCTATAACAGACAACACGTACTGTACTGTTACAGCTACAGCTTTAATGTACAAGGTTTACTTCTGAGTATGAATATGAATGATAACCTTTTATTCTCTATTTACCTTGGAACCTGAGTTTCTACATATCCTAACAGCTTCCTTCTTACAGTTCTTATATAATGTCCGTGTCACATACTTTAGATCCTGTTTTTCTGATTTTTTGAGGAAGAGTGCAATGTCTGTTTTTAGACTTTCCTGTTGCTTTTTTCTGAGACGGCATCCAATATATGATTCTAAGGAGTCATCTGTGAGAAAGCACATCAGACTTTCTTGCTGATATTGTGAGAAGGCATTCAATATTTGCTTTATTTTTCAGAGTTTCTGCTGATTCTATAATGTCTGTTTTAGACTTTTCTGTTTTTCTGAGAAAGCATGTAAGGAAGCACGTCTTGCTGATATTGTGAAAAAGCATTACATTCTGCTGATTCTGTGAGTAAGCATGTCCATTAACAGATGTTCCTTATTTTTCTAAGCACCACTTATTTTAGTTGGGGTTACATCACATAGTATGGATGCCATTTTATATTGCAAACCTCTATGCCTACATTTAAACAAACTTTTTATTTTATGGTTTGTTTTTCAGCGTATTTACAGCAGAATTAATTTTTATTCATTGTTCAACACACTCTAACAATACTCTCTTTGCCATTTGGCATTGATGGCCTGTGAGCTAGCTGTACAGCATTCTCTGATGTTTCTGGCCTCATACATCACATCAGAGCAAAACATAGTGGTAGACAGACTAAGCAGATCCTGGACAGACCCTGACGAGTGGAAACTCAGGTTAGTGTTCATCCAGAATATCGCCCAGATGTGGGGAACACTTAAAATAGATCTGGTTGCCTTATTTCAAAACTGTTGGAAAAAAATTCTGTTAGAGATATTTTTGCAACCATGCTTTAAGGACAAAAGCATTCTTTTTCTTCCTTTGGGCAGGAATGATCCTTTATGCATTTTCATGCTTTCCACTGATATCCAGTGTTCTGAAGATTTAGAAAGAGTTACCAAAGATCATTGTGGTGACCCCCTTTTGGCACAGGCAGTTTTTCATCCCTTTAATGGAATTGGCTAAGGGCAATTACCAGAAGATTCCTCACACTCTAGGTCTGGTCACACAGTGTCAGGGATGAATGTTTCATCAGAACTTAGAGCAACTGCAACTGACACCCTGGATGATTCTGTCTTGATACCTCTTTGGCACTTATTCCATGAGAATGTGCAGCAGGTATTGATGGAGGGAAGGAAACCTGCAACTAGAAAACTTATGTTTACAAGTGGAAGAAGTCTTCTCAGTGGTGCCTAAATGCTAACAATGGACACTGTTTGGTTTCTACCCCTCTGTTTTAAGATATTTGTCTGAGCTGTTCAATGATGGCTTGTCTTGTGCATTATCTAGGTGCATTTTGCATCCATCTCAGCTAGTCTGCCCATGGATCCCCCTTTTTCATTATGTTTTGTGGCCAAACAGTTTAAGAAAGCAGTGTTGCACTTGAATCCCTCTCAATAGCAAATTCCTCCTCCTTAGGATCTCAACTTTGTTCTTGAAAAATTGACATAATTTCCTTTTGAACCAGCATTTTGGGCTGATTAAAGTTTACCACTTGGAAAACTGCTTTGCTTATTGCTGTGACATCTGCAAGATAAGTCTCAGAGCTACAGGCTTTCATGATAGGCCAACCTTATCTGATTTTCCACAAGGACGAGGGCATATTTTATGCACTATTCTGTCTTTCTTGCCAAATGTTGTTTCAAAATTTACCCAGAATCAAACCATTAATCCCCCCTTTCTTTCCCAAACCTTAAAACAAGGGAGAGAAAATTCTGCATACCTTGGATGTGCACAGGCAGGTTGGGTACTACCTTGAGAGAACTAAACCCTTCAGAAAAGGCGAGCAGCTGCTTATTTCCTGTTCTGGGGCTAAGAAAGGTTGATTTGTCTCTAAGCAAATAATTGCTCGTTGGTTACCCTCTGTTATTGTTTTTGTTACTCCCACCATGTTATGTCTATTCCAGGCAAGGTTAAGTCACATTCAGCCAAATGTCTTCCTCTTTGGTGACATATTGGAAAAGAGTGGACTCCAGAAGCATTCTAGAAGCAGGTTGTCTGTTCATACCTTCACAGAGCACTACAAACTGGAATCTTTCTCAAGTTCTAGATCAGACTTTGCTACGACCATTCTCCAGGTGCTCCTGGATCCTTATCCTTCCTCCTCCTAGGTAGGGGGTAAGTATTGGGAATCTACCCATATGCCAGTAAGGCAGTGTGAATCAAGAGCATGATACAACTGCGTATGTCTTACTTACCTGTAACAGTAGATGTTAAAATTTCATATGGCCTCAGTGGCAGCACCTCCCCTGCATCCCCCTTATTTTATATATAGTTCGATTGTCTTGAACCTTGTTGTGCTGTTGTTTAGATTTGGTTATTTGTGGGTATGAATTGGTTGATCTCAGGCAATTCTTGCTTCTGGTCCTTCGTAGTTGTTCCTACTTTGTACTAAAAGCCTGAACAATTGGCTTCCTGTAACAAGGCTTAGGCTTCCCCTGATGGGAGGGGCTTAACTGATCCCCTGTCACAGGGAGTTGGGGGAGGGAATTTTGAGCTCTGGAAAGCTGTCAGTTTGGGTTTATGCATGCACAGAACCCGTGTGCCACTGAGGCAAGGTGAAATTCGAACATCTACTGTTATGGGTAAGTAGGACTTGCACAGCTGTACTTTTCATGCTCTGTATACCGGGATATGATGATCGGGCGATACTCCTCCAGGGGCCTTTCATCATGACTTTCCTACTGGGAGATAGAAGAGTAAGAGAAAGGAGGCTTGCCTTCCATTCTCTCATGTACTCCTTGATGTCAGATATGTTGTAGAGCTGTATTAACACAGTGATGGGTCTTTTCTCTGAGGTTCTCTTGCTTCCTCCCCTTTTAGAGGTAGTATCTAATTGGAAGAATTGCCCGTTTACCCCTCTATCATTCACATCAGGGTCTTTTAGATTTGTCTTCCCTTCAGTATAAGGGGGAGGTCCATTTCAGGTTTCTGGCAGCGGGGATGTTTCTTCTCTTCTTGTTTAGATTTCACCCCCTTAATTTCTTGATTGGAGATCTGGTCTTCTGTACTCTTAGTCTCAACACAGTCTGGCTTGAAGAGCTAGGAGCTGCTTGATTGCATTTAAGTGAGTGTTTCTTCCCTTGTTGTCACTTGATCCTTGACACACCTACCTGTCTACTGCTGTATGAATAGATGCATCTCATTTGAGCTACCCTTTGCTTGCCTGGTCACAGTGGCTCTGGGGTCTGCAACACTGTCTTCCTAGGCACAGTTTCTTGTTGGAATTTTGGAAACATGCCATTTTTGGTTGTATTTCATTCAGTCTTCTGGCCGATTATGCTGTAGTTGCGCATATCCTTCTTTTATTGCTTGGCAGTCAACCAAATCTTATGATCCCTCATAGAGAGTCCTGAAAGTTTGATATAACCCATGTCTTTTTACTGTATGATGAGGCAGGAATACCCTCCCACCATTTCCCTGCAGGTGAGCAGTTCTACGACCTGGTCTTGGCTAATTCCAGTCCATATACATTGGACAGGTATATTGTGGTATTTTACTTTTTAACATGGGTGGCAAAGCCTTTTTCTATTTGCTTAAAGGTGCCTACTGGAAGTAAGGGAATAAACTGGCAGGCATGCTGAGCAGTAGTCACCCCATGAATTTACAGCTTGCATCATGGCACCTTCTGGAAGTGTGAGAAGGTTGAGAAACAATACCAGATGTTAATTCTAAACATGATGAATTAACCTTGGGACCCTTCGAAGAAGGCCATCTTAAATCAGTTGTTGCATTAAAAATTTACCAGTACTTTTCCGTTATCTGCGAAACACTTTAAATAAGGTTGCTGAGCTCTGAATTTACTCTATTTTCATGTCTTTTATTTGTTAATCTTAACATGTTTCTATAAAATGTAGAAGTCACATCTCCTGTTTTTAAATATTATCCATTTTACACATGTTTACAGTAACTCCTTAAAGACATGAAAATACACTGAATTCGGAGCTCAGCAACCACGTCTAAAGTGTTGCTCTGATATCAGAAAACCTGACAAGAAATGGATTTCTTCATAATGTGTACTAGTGTAAGCCTATGAATTGTTCCAAAACCAGAAAATTATGTAAGTACATTTATTTGGCATCTTTTTACTTGCGAAGATGCCATCAGAATGATACAAACAGCCTGATTTGTGCTAAGCGGTGTGTGTTTTTATTTATTTATTTATATATTTTTTTAACAGCAGCAGCTACTGCTTTCAAAGGCTTTCCCTGACAATGGAATTAAGCATTGTTAGGAAGTTCAAGTGCAAAGTTATAATGTACGGAATAATTATAGCATTTATATCTTCTTTACACTAATAATATGTATAGATTTTTTTGTAAATGTCCTTTATTTTTCTTCATTTTTTTAAATGATTCTTACTGTTATTTACAACAAAAGGCCAGCGAGATGAATGGGGAAGGGAGTGTGAGAGGCGTGGCACGAAGGTGTTGTCTGTGGTAGCCAATCAGCTCATTAGTTGTGGACTGCATGCAGGAGATTTACAGTAAGACACTTTACATGGAGATAGTTAATTTTTTTATAATTTCTTGTAGGGCAAAGATAAGGATATTATGACGCTATTAAAAAAAACAAAAAACAAAAAAAAAACGTTATCCAGATGTGCTGCATTTATTATTTTTTCATTTCTCTTTGTTACTTATCTGGGCAACACTTTGAACGCGATCGTTCAGCTGAAAATTCAGTACCTTAACACACCTGTTAACCAGGTGTGTGTAAAATTTAAAAATAACTTCTTTTTGTAAAAAAATTATTATTAAGACAAATAATTTTTACATATGTCTGGTTAACAGGCATATTAAGGTACTGGATTTCAGCTGAACGATCGCATTGAAAGTGTTGCCCGATAATGGAAAAGTACCAATTTACCTCTTATTTTTTATCTCTCTTGCTATGGAGTTGTAAGGGCTGACAGTCATCAAGCAAACCCTTTACAAGTGGTTTACTTATCTGCATTATCGTATGAGGTCTGGTGACAACCTAGCTGCTGGAAAACTCTGTACTCAAAGGCCACTCTGTTAGAGGGTATGTCTAGTTACATTACTTGCTACAAAAATGTCTCCGTAGGCAAATGTCTTTCCTGCAGCTACCTGGTTACTATTTCACACCATTGTGTGCTGCTATTGTCTGTACTGTGACTCCAGGATTTGAGCCGCCCTTGATGCTTGATACTTCTGAACAGCCTTCTGTTACTCATGCTTTTCACTGTCCTTTGTATTCTTTCATTGTGGTGGATTTTACTGATTGAGATTTAGTCTAGTTGTAGACATATTTAGGAGAGTCCCTGATGTTGGATTAATTTTCACTTAATCAGTTGATCTGTGAAGGCCACATGTTGGTGGGTTTCAAATAACCTTCAGCTTTCAGCCTGTGCTTTGGATAGCTCTTATAGTGGAGTGTGTTGTCACTGTTTTAAGTGTAGCAGTGCACTTATGTAGTTATTAAAAACTTTGTAAGAGTGTAAGTTTCCTTATTTCTTTTTTATTTTTTTTAACAAGTGTGCTTGCTTACTGTTCGGAAACAAACTAGCAGGCTCAAGAGCTAGATATATTCTCCTTGTGCATCATGGGATGTCATAGTGTATATCAGAGTAGAGTGTGAGAACTTTCAAGACAAAATGTTGAATTGGAGTGGAAAGTAGAATTAACGCAGAAGTACTTTCACAGTGAAGGCCCCCCTCAGATAAACCTATTTGTTGATACACAGAGGAAGCCTCTCATAGATAGGCTGATGTGGTAAGAATGTATCTGTTAGTTTTGTTGAAATATGAATACCAGATAGTAACAGAGGTGTTCTGGAGTTAAATAAGAGTATGTTTCACAGGCTGAAGTGATAACTGATGCATAGAAACTGTATACAATGTTTAGTTAGTTGATGGTACAATTCATAATGTAGAGTAACTGGATACCATGAAAATCAGATGTTAAGACTGTATTCCCCCAACATTATCCAAATGACTCTTAAAACATTGTTTTTAGAGCCAGTGGTATTTTATTCCATGCTATTATAGCTGAAAAATGAAAGAAAGATTACTTTAAATTATGGGCTGGATTCTTGAACGCCTACACTAAGTGTACAATTAAGTGTTCACTATGTGTATTCAAGAGCATCCTTACCATATTTTTTGTGTTGTCAATTCACTCAAAAAGGTTATACCAAGTGTACACACAGACTACACTTTGTGTTAACATTTATGAATCCCTTTCAATATTCAAGCTTGCAAGAAAATCAGTAGAAAAACTAAAATTAGGAGGAAGAAGGTGGGAGTTATGCTTGTGCTGTCTATTCATTCAGAATGGTGCACACCTAGTGTAAGCATTAATGAATCTAGAGCCCTACATTTATATCTTTCAACTTCTTATCCTTTGTCATAAAATTATAGGTGGCAGATTCCAACGAGTGAATAGTATATAGTATTAGCTTCACTTAACATTTCTGTACAAGAATTTGTACCTGGCATAACCAGTGATAAATAGAATGCATTTTTAGATTGGTGAGCCTGTCACAGTATGCTAGTGCTATTACGTTGAGGATTTGTTTAGTAGAATACTGAAGTTTTTCTGTTTAGTGTCAGTAGTGGAATAGCAATAAAAGGCAGCTCAGTACCAGTTATTGGCCTTATTACAGCTTTAAAGACTGAGATCAGCACTTTCTGGGATTCTTGAAGAGATATTAAGGAAGATTTTTTTCAGTATACAAAAACACTTCATCATTGTTCTACTGATATTTAGCTTAAATGAAAAAAAAAAACTGTTTTATGTCCCTGAACTCCATTGCTTGTAAAGGTATATTTTATTATTTGTCCTCAAATGCATTATCGTAGATTAATTACTTTTCAGTATTTTCTGTGGAAGCAAACAGATTAAATGGTGTTTTTTAACAAGTTATTTTAGTCAGAAGTGCCAGTTACCATAAGGAGCTAGACTTGTATTGTCAGAATGCTTTTAGTTTGAGCTTATTTAGCAGTTGGCTCATTTGACATCAAAACCTTGGAAAAAAGTCCCAGGAGAGACCCCGTGTGTGCTCCCTTAGCAATCACTTTTCCTGTGAGATAAAATTCTTAATTTTCATGCATGAATACTTGCATTTAACCACTCACTTCTCCAATACGCTGTATATGAATTAATGCTTTGTATAAGCAGGATATCAACTGTTATCCTATGGGGAAAAGAGTTGAAAGTTTTTGCCTAATTTAAATATATTATATGAACCAACATATCACTGTCCAAAGAATCACAACTTAGAAATGAGCTGCACCCATGCTGATGAATGACAAAATTGGTCTTTTACAGGGAAATAGCCTCAGTTGAATTCTTTTCGACCCTTCCCCCTAGATACTTACGAGACCTGATGGTCAGTAATTATCGGGACTGGTCACATTATCATTGTTGTAGCCTGGTATAACTGTAGCTTTTGTACATAACTCAGGCACATGTTCAGTAAGTTCAGCTAAACAAATGGGTTAGACAGTCAGTAACTGAGTCTCTTATCTGGCATTTGGAAGCATCTATTCTAATTGTCATTTCCTGCATGTGAGCATGAATTCATTTTCTAACTGTGATTCTTTAACCCAGCCCTTGGAAATCATGAGGCAGTCATACAAATATCTGATTGCTGACAGATCCTATTATTGGCCTCACCAGAAGAAAAAAACACATTTGTCAAAAAAGCTGGACAGCGTTTTTATCACTGTTCTAATTGTCCCTGTTCCTTAGGACTGTAGTTTCAACATTGTCATATGAATTACTTCTTGCATGTTTGTAGAACATTTTACTATTGCAGTTACAGTAAGATGTAGTTGGAATACATAAAATGCAGTAACTTTCCTTAGTTTACTCTTAGAATTGAATTAAGCTTTTAGTATCTGTTAAAATTTGCAGATTCTGGAATATTTTGATAAATATGCTGTAAGTTTATTTGTTGCAAAATTTCTATTCCACCAAGGAGGATTTTCTTTTTTTTTTTTTATTTTTTTTTTAACCTGTTGTTTTTCAGAAATATCCTTTTGGGAATAATTATTACTTTATTAATTTTCTTAGAAAACGTTTCCCATCACACGTGCCAAGTGGCCATGTTCCTATAAGACCAGTCCAATTTGTATAGTTCTTTGAATGCAGATAATACTTGGCTGTGTAAAAAAAGAATGAGAGAATTAGTCTCTCCATTTGGATTGGGCTTGTTGTATTTTAAAAAGTCTGTTGGTCATTTCATGCTGCTTAATCAATATTTGCTAACCAGCATTTGTTTTACAGTGTACAGCAAACGTAAATGCATGCAGATAATGTTTGAAAGTTTTGTCATTTTTTTTTAGATACTTCCTGGCTTAATTCAACTTTCCTTTTTGTTCTTTTCCAAGCCGCTGTGTAGCAAACCAGTGTCCTCTCTTAGATTCTGGCACTATGGGTACCAAAGGACACACTGAAGTCATTGTACCACATCTGACCGAATCATATAATAGCCATGTAAGTAAATGTAATACCTGACCTTTGTTTTTTCCCCACAGAACAGTTGATGTTTGAAGACTAATGTGTTTCGATTGTAATTCTGTTGCTGGGGCTTATTAGATTGCAGATTGATGGTATTCTTCAGTGGTTACTTGTGGCTGTGTCAGTTCTTGCTAATTCAGGTGTCTTAACATTTTGGCAGTTGACAGTGCTGAGTTAATGGAAGTCTTGTAATAATACGATTTATGCAGTCTGAGCATGCAGCCATCTGACTGCATTGTATATGCACCTAATTATGTTATTTATTCATTTGGTAGAATGATTGTATGTTAAGCAGCCCAGTGATGTAGAGGGATAAATGCCTAACTGTGTTACAGGCTTCCACAGTTCAGGTAGCTGCTGCAGCAACAGTATAAGTTAGCAGGGGAGGATAGGATTGAGTGGCTGTTACTGACTTTCTATCCTTTGGGGGGGGGGGGGGGGGTGTTCTGGCTCCCACATGGATGACACGTATTGGGAGCACTAGTTGTTCCCACCTCATGGAGCTTGAACCTAGTGAGCCTGCACTTCTGTATGCAAGACATACTTAGGGGAATTCAGATTGGGAGGTACACTTCCCCTCAAAGGTCAGCATGTAATACAGATTGAAAGAGATGCTGCAGAGTGCAGTGCTATGCTGGGGAAAATAGTAGGCTGCCTGGCAGGACCAGCATGCTGGCCTGCTGTCTACTATCTGACCCTTCCCATGAAGTGATTGTGGTAATTGGGATTCCCTGGCAGGAATGAATGAGCCTTACGTTTCTCACTTAACCCAGGAATAGCACTTCCCTCTCTCACACAGAGCGAAGGGGGAAATTTGGGTACAGGTAGAGAAAGTGGGCTCAGTCTGGGGGGGGGGGGGTAAAAAACAGACTATTTTTTTGAAGTTTGATATGCAGATGGGTTTGTGATCTGAATATCAACTAGGCACAAAGTATGCCCAAGATCATAACATTCAGTTCCAGTAATAAATGTTTAATTTGCTTACAGTTATTTGAAGCCCAGAAATGTAATTGCTTAATTTATGAATAATCTGCAAATTTTTGCAACTTTTTTCACAGTGGGAAGCACTAGCTTGCAGCAAGCCCTCATGGGTAGAGTCAGGAGAGGTAAGGCCTATGTACAGTTAGGCACTGATATCCAGTTTCGATCCCTACAAATGCAGAGCAAGGTTTGGCCAGGAGGGGCTGTAACTTGTACAGCTATTAGCAGTGGGTTCACATTTTTCTTAATTTTATCCCAGGCCCTAACCATGCACACTTGGCTAGGTGTCACTGAGAGGCATGCAGTGAGTCATCCGTGGAGGGCATCCCCTTCACTTCTGCAAGCAGTGTTTCATCCAGGTGGTCCTGCCCCTTCTCTCAGAGCACAAGCAGTGGCCTCTCTTGTCTCCTCCAGGGAGACACCACCCCCCAATGTGCCTCTGAGTTCCCACAAACTCCTCCCCCTCCCCCGGAGGCTAGCATATCATGCCCCTTCATTCCTCTCGGTCTTTCTCTCCCCCTGCCCTTCCATTGCCCCTCCATTCCTCTCGGTCTCTCTCTCCCCCTGCCCTTCCAGTGCTGGGTCCACTAATCAAATTTCAGTCAAATGTATTACACTAAAGGTTTCATCCCTGTGTCCCATTCAGCTTGGCTATGAAGAATCTATGTTTTGATGAATGTTTCACATATTTTTTTTTATTTGTCTCTTTATATTTGGGTACTGTTTTAAAGTGCTCCATTGTAGTTTTAATACCCGTAGAGGTGGTTTGTAACTAATGTGCCACAGTGTATTTTCCACTCCATCTTCCTAAATTTATGTAGGTGGTTTATTAGGAGCACAGTCCTGTAATTTACAGAATCCTTTGTTCTGATGTCAGTTGAGAGGTGGTAGTGTGTGTGGAGCATCCATAAACTGTAATGGACAGGGGCCTGTGCATGCATTGTAGTGCAGCTATTAAAGTCTATGAATGCACACTGCTATGCACTGCCTGCATTGACATCACCAACAAAAAAGGTTCCGTGAACAGATCTATGAGGACATGTAAGGAATTTTATTTTTATGAAGGACTGTATTTTAAACTTGGTGCCGTACAACAGGCAGTGATAAGAAGAAAATAAGTATAGTACTGGAACCACCACATGCTGTGGTGCTTACGTTAGCAGTAAATGTTTCTCACACTTTAGAAACAAAAGTGCTGATTGGTTTAGCTAAGTGGTAATCTATCTTCCTAGCTATTGATCTAACAAGCCCTCATTGACAGAGTCTTTACATCATTTTTAGTTGTTAATATTGACCTCGTGGAAGTTGCCACCAGTCTGTTTTGTTTAGATACTTCACCAGCCTCAGTTTATGTATAATATTAATCTCCTCATACATATGTATGGGTCTTCTTTCATGGGTCGAATAGCCTACCCAGCAGTACGTAGTCTCAACTGTTGTCACTTTTATACCTTCAGATTACTTTGTACCTATGCTGTTTGTTACTTTTAAGACTGTGCTTCCCAACCACGTTATGTGGGTTGTAACTAGACTACTAAAGAGACTTCACTTGCTGTTGTAACTGATGTGGAAAAGAGAGTATATACATGGAATTCTGAACAGGCTACATTCAGTAGACACTGTCTATTTTAAAAATTCTTTGTGTTCAAAATAATTTATTTAATTTCCAAGTTATCTTTGAAAACGGTCAGTAGAGAGCTGGACATGCCAAGAAAATGATTACTTATTTTGAAATTAATCTAGACAAGATCAACAACATTCTTTTAAGATTATTAGACAACAATAAAGGTTTGAATTACTGAATTAGATTTTTATCCAGTGCACTTCCTTTTTTAGATGACGTCTAGAAAAGCTGACACCATTAGTCTGTTCTGGAGACCTGTCTTTTTGGTGGATGAGCTACAACGAAGTGTAGAGGTCATCCTTATTTCTTGTGTTGTGACAGGCCTCATTTCAGCAATAGGTGTTTAATAGGACTTGCTGGACAGACTCCAGAAGAGATCCCTTTCCTATTATTTAACTTGACAGTAATTATGCTGAGAAAGTTTTTATGATTCCCCTTTATGCCAGTAGTAATTCAGAGGAATAGCAGAATTCTGAATGGTGTTTGACTGCCCACTTTTCTCACGTAAGGTTTTATGTATGCATGCTGTCCTAATTTTAGCCCTTATGTGTTTACTGGTGTCTCCATTAAAGGATTCCTTGTAAATGATAACCCTGTTTTTGACAGTTGGTATTACCAGGTTTCACTGAAATTTGCAGCAGAGTTACCACTTAAATATTTGGTGATCATGTTATTGAAGAATGAGCTGTTTGTGCAGTTTGCCTTTTTACTTGGTAAACCAAACTTTTATTATAAATTTAAGTATGCTGTACCATTGGCAGATTTCTGGGACGACCAGGAATAGCCCCCTTTTCTCTACTGATGAGACTAAAGAGGGGGAATGGAAGAATTATGACACACCGGGATCTGTAACTGTCATATCCTGGCCTTTGCTCAACTTCACCACTTCTTGCTCTCTAGTCCCATGTAGTCAAAATACTCATATCTAAGGAGTCTGTTTTTTTTGTTTTACTTTCCTTCTTGCACTTTAGCTCCCCCATAGTAGTCAAGGTACTGTTATCTAAGGAGTTAAGAGTTTGATGGTCTGTTATGGAAGGAAGGACAATCTTTCACTTTTGACAGTAAGTAAAAAAGCAAACCATTAAATGTTTGACATTTATAGAGCTCTTTCAAGGGTCATTCCCCTGTAATTCATGCAATTATGATTCCTTTTAAGGAAGAGTTGTGGGCAACCTGCCTTTGTGGTGCAGAGGGATAAAACACTGACTTGGACCCCTGATGACCCAAGATGAGTTTGCATGTCAGGAAGCTGGAATAGTCAGGAGGCTGGGTGAGACGCACACAACTTAGAATGACCCGCTCCCTGGGTGGGGAAGTAGTGTCTCCATCCACTGTGGTGACCTGACACTCCAGAAAAGTGGCATAGTTTGCTGTATTGAAAACAAACCCAGTGGAGGACATGGCTGGGTGCAGCCACACCATATGTTGGCCCATGTAGAGGCATGTCCAGAGTGGGTGCATCTCTGTTTCAATGGCACAGACAAGTCCCTCTGTGGTAACGGAGTGGATGTCACTGGGGGGGGGGGGGTATTTAGGCTGCATTGTTAATGACATAATGGCTGCCTGAGGTGATAATTCCATGAATGGCTCTTTCCACATGGGGAGTGAATGGGCTGGAAACAACTGTTGTCCTGTATGGAATGAATGGGCCAAAAGATCATAGGAAGCTGATCATAGGTAGGTAGTGGGGTACAAAAATAAGTAATGGGTGTCATGTAAATTGCTTTTGGTATCCTATCAAGCAAACATCTGCTGCATGTAATTGAAGTATTTACTCTTTTCCTGAAGTATTCCCCTGCTTCCTCTTTAAATGAACCCTTAATGCTCACAGAGAAGGTACTCCGCATAGGATATCCACTTCACACTAATCAGGTTAATCAGATAATGTGAAGGCTGAAAAACTGCAGAAAAGCAACTTAGTTATCAATCTAGATAAAATTCAGGTAACTGAGTAGTGTTTACACTGCTTGTGTGCCAACAAAGTAGAAATTTAGAGAAAGTGAGTGAAAATCATCAGGAAATGGAGAAGAAAAAATCTGTCTGAGAAGAATCTTAAAACTGATACAGTTCAGGTTTTAAATTTAATACAGGAGAAGGCATAGAGTAATTTAGAGAAAAAAATAAGATCATTGCACTCTAGAGGTGTTTATGTATTCCTTCAGTGTTTCCGGTATTTTAGAGTTAAATAAAAGGTTGAAAAATAGAAGAAGCTTTTAACTTAATTATTCAGAAGATCTGATGTTGTTGTTTTTTTCGGCTTTTCCCTGTTAGGGGTCGCCACAGCGGAACTCCAGTCCGCTAATGATTGGCAGTATATTTTTACGTGCCGAGTTGCCAGCTCTGACGCACAACCTTCATCGAAGGTGCGCCCATTCACACGTCTCCACACAAGACGCTCTAGCTGAGAATCGAACAGGATAACATCTTACTGTGAGGCGACAACGCTGCCGCAGCACCACCACAGCGGTATTCAGAAGATCTGATAAAACTACAAAATCAGAGGGTGAAATGAAGATAAGGCTGACTTAGCATGAAGCTGTCCAAGAAGAGCTGTTTTTGAAAATAGTAGAGAGAGAAGACTGAGCACACAGACAAAACTTGAGATTTTCTGCTGTACGCAGGTAGCGTTGTCACCTCACAGTAAGACGCTGACCGGTTCAACGCTCAGCTAGAGCGTCTTCTGCGTGGAGACATGCGTGAATGGGCGTACCTTCATTGAAGGTTGTGCGTTAGGGCTGGCAACTCAGCACATAAAAATCAACTGCCAATCATTAGCGGACCGGAGTTCCGCTGTGGCGACCCCTAACCAGGAAAAGCCGAAAGACACCACAAGACCACCAGAAAAGCAGAAGAAACAAGACAAATTTAGTTTTATGAAAGAGCAGATAAGTAACTGGACTGGTGTTCCACAGCGGGACTTAATTGAGAAGGGCACCTTGTGTGTATATTTCATATCTTTCCATGAGAAAGCAGCCAAGATCTAAATGTATAAAGATGCGTTCATACCAGCAGAAAGAGTTGCTGCTAACAAAATTGTGGCAGAAAGAAAAAAAGTATGAAAACTGGCGACATATGTGTGTTTGTGGAAAATTATCATTTGCTGTATACCAGGCAGAAGAGAAGCAAGATTATCTAAGCACCTGAAATGTTGAGAGACGTGTGAGATTAATACTGTTGTAGCCAGCTGTCTTCAGATTTTTTTTCTCCCAGTAAGATTAGCACCATTTTTGGAAGCAGAACAGGCTAAGGAAGAAATAAAGTTTAGCCAGCAAAGAATGAGCCAGCATGCATAAGAGAACTCAGATTCCCATTCTTGTGGCAATAACAGATCACATAGAGAGAGACTTTGCCAGTGAACATTTTCCATTGTTCCAAAGGTAAATGTTTGAGTGATGGAAAAAGCACGAGAACTGATTAGAAGAATCAGGGTTACCTTGGAATTGAACAGAGACTGGTGTTGGAAAATGGAGACATTTAGGAAGAAAACCAGAACATTACAAAATTAGTGAGTTAGTGGGAGACAATAAAGAATTAATCCCACTAGATGTATGATTAGACATGTAAAATGTGGTTGAGAAAGACTGGAATTCAGTTGACTGTGTTCAACTACTAAATTGAAATATATAACCCCACTGATGAGACTGAAGATGCAACTGTAAGTAAAACAGATTTTGTTCTTAATGTTGCTTTAAAAGTGTCATGATGTGAATTGCGTGATGTATTATATAGCAACTTTGTGTAGTATGCAGTCCAGGCTTTTTTTTAAAGAAGAAGAAGAGAGTCTGATCAGTCATTGCTGCGTATGTTAGAGAATGAAGGTATTTTTAGTTGTAATGTATTAAGGCTTAATACTGTAACAAGGCAAGAATGGCTAGAAAGAAACAAGTTAATACAATGATGTGATTTCAGCTGCTGGGCTGGAGGACGTAATACTATATTGTATGCAGAATTAAGAAAATGTCCCTTATTTTTATAAAAAGTGGGTGTCTAAATTAATGTCCTTGGTTTTAAAAGTTTTTTTTTTTAAGCAAATAGAAGAGACAAAGAGAAGACAAAGTGGTGAAAGGCATGGAAAATAGTTAATTATTGCTTACATAGTCATTAGCATTTTTTTCATTAACAAAAACATTTAGTGGAAGACAAGCAGTCTGAACAGTGTGTTCTGAGTGTAATATATGTAAGTTCTTTTATGCATTTGCAGATTACTAGCTGCTTTATTTTTCTTAGAGACAAGCAGTCTACAGGTACAAGCAGTTAATCAAGAGGCATCTAAACTGTGTGTGCTAAACAAAATGCACAAGGTGCAATGTAGTTAACATTTAGGTACACTAGCAAAGCAGTTCACTGAAAAATAAATTAAGTTTGAACCTACAGGAAGTAAATAAGTTGTACATGTAGCTGCCTTCTTACAGCTAAAAAACAATGTTTGCTTAATGCATGCAAACAGATTTTCACATCTGAAAGGGAAAGGGAGGTAACCGAACAAATAATCCACATTAAGGGGGAGCACTGCTTTAGATTAGATCACTTTAATTTTAGTATATGTAATGCATTTGGATGCAACCATTGATTTGTGGCATCTAATCCTCTCCAGAGGGGTGACGTAAATTTTTGAAAATGCACGTTTTGTATTTGCTCGAGTGTTTTCATTGAAGCAAAAAGCCTTGAAAAATGTTACTTGGTTTCAAATGGAAATGAGAAGAAGCAGCTACATAAGAAGTCCGTCTGTCAAGCATTGTATGTATGTAAGATAAAAGCTGGAAATATACATTCAAGAGAACTAGTGTGTGTAATAGTTTGGAGTAACAACTTTTATTATAATGACTATTCTGTCAATATTGTCATGTAATGTAACTGACCTTATAGGTATAGACAAAAATAAGACTATTGACACATCTGGATAGAAATGTGCAGATGAAATTGGGAAGGGATTTCATGATGGACATTCAGCTGCATATTAGGGACACAGTGAAAGGAGAGCAATAATACTAATTGCTAAAAGGGTTCCAAAAGTGATAGAAGATGAGAAAAAGAAAATACCATTAGATTTGTGATTGCAAGGGGTTATTGGCAGGGGAAGAAGATTATACTGACCTGTGTTTATCTGGTTAAGACTAGTGTCACAGAGCTTAAGATAATTTTGGAAGAAATAAGCTTTCAGCAAGGAATATTATTTATGGGTTGGGACTAGAACCCGATTTGCTGTAGTGAGGCTGTATCTGGGGACCATGAAGGGAAATTATAATGAATGACAGTAGATTTCAGAAGAAATATGAGAATATTTGATATGGAGGATATGAATTCTGTATTGGAACATGGACTGAATTTGAAAATTATTCCTCAAGATACAATAATTGGGCTATACTGGATATAAATTATATTTCACAGGAGCATGTTTGTTTAATTGAATAACTGTTTCAGATCATGCACCAATAAAAACTAAGATAAAGATACAGAGTCAATGAAGTAAAATAAGACACTGGTGCCTTCTTACTTATTTGTTAAAAAGGCAGGAACGTAACGAGTGGGTGGTGGAAATGATTTGAGGGTTGTTAGGAGAAGATAGAAATTTCTTCGATGGATAGCAAGCGAGTGGAATAAAATAAAAATGGAATTTAAAAACATGCTAGAAATAAGATAAGGGAGAAATATTTAAAAAGGTTAAAGTATGTTAAAGTATAACAGACTAAGGAAAATGTCACAGAACAAGAACAGGAGCCAATGCAGAGTGCTAAAGAAAAATAAGGGCAAATTTGGATAATATGCTTACTTTTAGAAAGGACGCTGTTAACTTCAGAGCAAAAAAAAAAATTAGCCCAACAACTTGGGCAATAGAAAGTAAAAATTGTAATTGTTTAATACATGGAGCCTAGGACAAGAAAAATAACCAGAGATCCTGTAGACGTATTAAGAGATATTTCAAACATTTTATGAAAGATTTTATAAAGTAGATGTATATGAAAACCCAGAAGTGGCACAAATGGAAAGAGTTGTGGAAGATTTAATTCTGCAAAGGTTGGAGGAAAATGAAAATCAGCAATTAATAGATAATACAGGAGAAGATGAGATAAAAATGGTGGTGTTTAGTCAATCAAGAGGAAAGTCTGCAGGAACAGGTGGGTATTCCTGTGAAAGTATGGAAGGTAGGCAATAGACAGTGATACAGATCTAGAAAATAAAATTGCAGAGTACCACTGTCTTTGAAGAAAAGTGTGGTAGCTGTATTACCTAAGAAGGGTAAGGACCCTGCAGATCCAAATTCATATCAACCCATTTCAATTTTAAACCGTAATTATAATGTTTTTTGTCTATACTAGCTACTTAAGTGGCAGTGGTGTTGACAAAATTGATGTATCTGAAGTAGTTCATTTCATTTGGTCTTCAACCTGTGGGAATAGGGATCCGTATTGGATCCGAGCCGGCAAATATTACTAGCATCAGCTCTGAGCACCAGACTCCTCCCCTTACTCATAATACACCTCCACTGCCTTCCATCCCCAGATCTAATTTGCCACAATTTGTAAACATCATGTCTCTAAAACTCCAGCTAGCAGGGTGATTCTGACTGTAAGTTTTTCTGAAATTTCTGTTACTTTTAGCCGTTTCAGGATAGTATAGGTACCCTTTCTCCTCTCCTATCGCTTTGGCGTTGAGTGTAGGTTTGTAGTGTAGTTAGTTTAGAGTAGTTTGTCTGTGGTGCCGCTCCACCCCCCTTAGTCAGTCTAGTGTGGGAGTGGGTATGTGTTATTAGTCTAAAGAAAGAAAGTTTTTGTCTGTCTCTTTCTTTTTTTAAGGCTTCTTGCTTTATACTATGGCTGAAAAGCTTATCTTTAAGTGCTGCACAGAATGTGGCCATAAGCTTTCCCCAATGGATGGCCACACTCTGCGTGTGTTATGCTTAGGTGTGGCCCACCTTAATGTGGCATGCTCCATTTGTGCAGGGTTCAATCCCTGAAATTTTGAGGATAGAAAGGCCAAGTTGGCCCTCAGACGTCTTCTGCCTACCACTGAACCTCCTTCCTCGTCTTCTGCCTACCACTGAACCTCCTTCCTCGTCTTCGGCTTCAGTCACAGCGGCTGCTGTGACTGCCTGTCCCGCTTCTTTTCCTCTGGCCTCCCCTCCCGACCAGGCTGGGACTCAAACTCCTGCATCTAAGCCTGTGGTAGTGCAGCAGAGGAGAGGTAGAGGGCGGGAGAGAGAGTTAAAGATGGAGGAAAAGAGGAAGAGGTCCCCGGACCTCTTGTCCCTAAACAAGTTTGCATGGATCTGTGACTCCCCTCGGCTCCGGTCTCCGAAGTTCTCCCCCGGAGACCGAGTAGGAGGCACTTCAGTCTCCCGAGCCTCGGTTCCCTGACCGGCCAGGTCAGAGTCCATGGCCTTGTCACAGTTGACCAGTTCTCTATTGGACATGGATCTGGATAAGATGATGAGACGCTTTATCCGTACACAGATCCAGATAGGGTCTTGCCAGCCCTCACCCTCCCTCAAGAGGGGCAAGCTTGCTTCCCTTTTTTCAACCCATTTCTCTTTCCCCAATCCGACCTTCGGCTTCGGAGTTCTCAGATCCGAGGTTGGCCTTGGTCAAGGGGTCAGCGCCGACTGTCTTTGTGTCCTTGACGCCGACAGCTGCCTGGAGCATCTCAGATCTGACCAGTTTGGATCCGAGCCGCTCTCGGAGCCAGAGCCTGAGTGTCTGATCTGAGGGAGTGGAACCTTTCCAATCGGCTCTGACATTATCGGGCCAGGTTCCCTCCCTCGGAGCTCCCTCCACTTCGGGTCCGGCTCTGATTCTCACATCAGATCTGGGGAGACCAGCCTCCTTAATAGCTTCGCAGGAGGTCTGCTCTCCTTCAGTGTTTGATGTGGTAGAACGGGTCCTCTCCATCGGATTGAGGCCCCTGACCACCCCATCAGACTCCATCCAGACCCCCTCGGCTCTGTCTACAGTTCCCATTGTCTTACCAGAAGGACAGCCTATGTCCGAAAAGCCCCAGACGGTTCCTCCAGAGGAACAGCTGGCTTGCGAAAACTCCCCGAAGAGCCCCACAGGGGATGTGCCTTGCAAGCATACATGCAATAGGAGGCACGTGGACTCCCCCAAGTCCCTAACCAAGGACACAGATTTAGATGATGGGGAGGGCTCCCCAAGATCATCTCCTGACGATGTCTCCTTTGCAGACATCATGGAGATCCTGCGCCAGCGGGGAGGTTGATCTGCCCCAAGCCCTTCTCTAATGAGTCTGTGTTTCTGGAGGCTTTCAGCTTGGGCCCATCTAACCCTTGGGTGTCCACTTCTATGAATCATTTAATGGATTTGACCACCTCGCAAGCGTGGAAGGAACCAGATACCGTGGAGCCAATCCCCAAGTGCCCCGATAAGGTTTTAAGTCCCCCTATTGACAGGCCTTCCTGGAACAAGGGCTCCCCAGTGGACGCCATGGTGGTAGCAGCAGCCACGAAGAAGGAACTATCTCAGGAAAGTTCCTCGGTCCACCCTCCTGACCGAGAGTCACGGATGATGGACCGCCTAGGGAAGCAGGTGTATGCTTCAGTTACCTTTTCAATAAGGGCTGTGAACTACTCGGCCCATGTCACACGACTCCAACGCGACCTAGTGAAGGAGCTAGAGGAGTCTCCACCCAAGTCCATGTCGCAGGAGGACAAGGCTTCATTCTCCGCAAAAATGGCCACTCTGAGAGCAGTATCAAATAGGTTCATGCGACTCCTCTCCCATGCTATAGAAGGAGTGTGTAGGGCAGCTGGGTCCACCGTGTCCATGAAGCGTAACGCCTAGCTCGGGTTGTGCCAATTTACTGAACCCTTTAAGGCGTCCTTTGCCAATGTCCCTTATGATGACGCAGCTCTTTTTGGTAAGACCATCAAGGAGACACTAGTCAGAGTGAGAAGGATGGGAAGACACTGTCTGCCATCGGGATCTGCTTCTCTAACCCTCAAAGGTCCTTTTCCCAGAACCAGAGAGGGAAAAAGATGATGTGGTTTTGGAAGTCTCAGTATTCCTGGGACACTCAGGGCTCTTCTTCCCCTAGAGGCAAAGGGGGACAGAATGGACACCAGCCCAGAGGCCGAGGGGGTCCGCAAAACTTCCATTTCTCGAGAACCATTCATGGACAGACCTGGGCAGCAACCCTGAGGGGTTGCCCAGCTGCTCTACTCAGGAGGCAGTCTGAGGACGATTGTCCTTGCACGAAGATCAGGGACGAATGCCCAAGGACTATTGTAATAGCTCCAGACTGGCCCAGATAGCACTGGTATCTGCTGCTTCGCAGTCTCTCCCATCTTCCTCTGAAGCCAGATCTTTTGGTTCAGGAAAGGGGCAACATTCTACATCCTCATCTTCAGTCTTTCCATTTGGTAGCATGGCTCATTGTATGACTCCTTCCCTTTCTTCCTCCCTTTCCCAACAGGTGGCTGATGTGCTGCGGGAGGCCAGGAGGCCTAGCACTAGAAAATCCTATGCTGGCAAATGGGAAAGTTTCTCTTAATGGATGCAGGCTAGGGGGGAGTCTGCTTCTCAAACTTCCCTTCCTCTGATCCTGGAATACCTGGCTGATTTGCTTCAGGGTGGTCTTTCTTTTTCCTTTATCAAGGTCCATGCTTCAGCCATCTCTGCTCATTGTTCTCTTGAACAGTCCATTTTCTCTCTTCCCCTGATGAAAATGTTTCTCAAAGGTGCTTGCAATCTAAAACCTCCCAGAAGAGCACCTACTCCAGCCTGGGATCTTAATTTTGTTCTGGAGAAAATCACTCTTCCTCCTCTTGAGCCGGCTGCCTATACAGATTTAAAGTTTCTGTCTTGGAAGACCACCTTCCTCTTGGCTAGCAAGGAGGGTTTCAGAGCTGCAAGCTTTGATGGCCGTGGAGCCTATTCTTATTTTCCATGCAGATAGTCTCTCTGAGGACTAATCCCTCCTTTATGCCTAAGATGGTTTCCAGCCTGACTCTTAATCAGTCCATACACCTTCTTACCTAATCCTCGCAATAGAGGTGAAAGGATCCTACATTCTTTTGATGTGCACAAACAGCTCAGGTTTTACTTGGACAGGACTAAGTACCTTCGGAAATCAGCACAGTTATTGGTCAGTTTTACCCCCTGGAGCCCAGGGCAAGGCTATTTCTAAGCAGACCATTTCTAAATGGATTGCTCACATCATTGCTTTTTGTTACTCTTTTCATGGCAAAGCTCCACCTCAAGGGGTTAGGACTCACTCTACTAGGGCAGCTTCCACTTCGGCAGCCTTTCTAAGGGGTGTCCCTACTAAAGTCATTTTGGAGGCTGCCACATGGTCTTCTGTTCATGCTTTCACAAAGCATTATAATTTGCCTCTGTTTTCCAGAGCCAGGGCAGAGTTTGCCACTGCGGTGTCGCAGGGCATTATCTCCAACCCCCCTGATGCTGTTGGTTCCTCCCCCTTTTTTCTCTGGGCTTTGGTAATCAACCCATTTGTTAGAACTGCAACAGTGAAACATGATGAACATAGTACAGTTGTGTACAATTACTATAAATTTAGATGTTTGAATGCATTCACTGTTGCAGTCCTGGTTTCCCTCCCTCCTGCCCCCTTTTTGTGGTCCTCTCCTATTCTTTTTTCCTGAGGTGCAGGTTTAATTTGTTATTGTCTATTTGGTTTTTGATTTAGGACCTACTTTCTGGGGACTCCTGACTATTATTGCAAGAAAGACTGAAGAAGTGACGTCGGCTGCCTCCTTTTGTATCGGACACCCTGACGTCCTTTACAGCCGACGGCAACCAATGTAATTTTTACTTACCCTTGATATTCTGGCCGACTGAGGGCTACCGGGAGCCAGATAACCCATTTGTTAGGACTGCAACAGTGAATACACTTGAACATCTACATTTATGGTAAGTGTACACAATTGTACTTTCTGCCCTTTTGCCTCACCGTGGCCCTCAGGGTGTTTACAAAATGCATGGTAGTAGTAGCAGGTCACCTGAGGCTCAAAGGATTCCAGTTGTTTCCATATTTAGACAACTGTCTCATTACTGCCCCAATCAGGAAGCAGCTTCTTCAAGCCAGAGATTACCTGATGTCCTTCTATTCTCATGTTGCAGTATTCTGTTGTCATCTAGAAAGGGGAAATGTAAGTGCGGCTGCCAGATTCCGCACAAGGATTCCCATGAGCTTTGTCTGTTTTGCTTAGGCCAGTTCCACAACCATGCGACCTGTAGCATTTGTCAGTCATTTGTCCCAAAAACCATAGGCAGTCATCTGGTAGCCCTGAAACTGTTTGTGGAAAACCAATGACTAAAGCGTTTAGCCCTAGGCATGGAACCCGAATTGGCCATTGAGGTGGAGCCGCCTAAAAAGAAGGCCAAAGTTTCAAGGCCTACTGGCGCTGCACCTCCAATGTCAGACATCCTGCCAGCTACCGGTCAAGGGGCTGAAAGATGTCCGGATGAACTGGCGACTTTGGCGGGTACCTTGTTTGAAGCCACCCTAGAATCTCCATTCGTTATGTCCACGGATGTTACTCCAATGTCGGCTTTGGCCGATGTCGAGGTGGTACTGGGCTTCACCGGACAGCCACCTATGGTGCCAGAACAGGGCTCCTCTCCACAGGCCAGGCGTCCAATCCTAGGCCTGCTTCTTCACAAACAGTCACCAAGACTACTCCTCTTAAGAGGAAACAAAAAAAAAACTAAACATTTAACCACTTCTACTGAAGACCAACCAGACTGGCAAACTTTTACACAGTCAGTAGTACAGTCTTTTATGGCCCTCAGGCCCACAGCTTCAATTGCTCCAGCCTTGCCTACTCTCAGCCCTAAGCCAATTTCACGTACTTGTATTCCCCCTACTCAGATTCAAGAGGAAGATTCCTCTTCCTTCTCCTCTGATGAATCTCTGGCATACACCTCCCAGCTAGCTTCTCCCCTGTAGTACTACTCCCCAGATGAGGATTCCTTGGAAGGAGACTCCCGACTTGAAAATATTTCCTTTGGGGAATTTATCTTCAAAATGAGGGAGTATTTCAAATGGGATGCCACTCGGATGACTGAGGTACAAAAGAGGTGCTTTGAACTGCTACAGATGGAGTTTCCCTCTGCTATCCCTCCTGTGATTCCAGCTTACCTGGATGCATTTGCCTCAGCCTCCAAGACCCCCTGAATCACAGCCTCCAGCCCCCAAAAGACCTGACAGGTTCTACAAAGTCCCTGATGACCTCTTTAAGCCAACTATGGCAGACCCTGCAGCAATTGCACTGGCTCCAGATAAACAATCTAGGCAAATCCCTTCTGCCATCCGACAAGGACAGTAAGATCATGGACAGATTGCAGAAAACGATTTACACTTCCTCCATCTTTGCCTTCAGGATGATCAGTTATCAGACCCAAATGGTTAAATATGCCCTAGACTTGGTCTTACAGGCAACTTCATTGCTTTCTTCCTTGCTTGACTCACTTCCAAACCCCAAGTTTCATCTAAGCTCTCCTTAGCAGCACAAGTTGCCAGACATTCTATAAAGTGCAGCCTTAGCCTCTGTGCTGCGCAGATATTCCAGGCTCAGCTACAGCCACTCCCTGATGATTTTAAAAGCAAATTATTGGATGCACCCCTAGACAATAAAGTCCTGTTTAGAAAGCAGTCCGCTGAACTGTTCAGACGCCTCCAGGAAAAAAGCAAAGAACTTCAGGACCTCAAGCATTTACTGGTCTCAAGTATTTCAAAGTTTTATAGAAACTGCACAGCTAAGCCCACCTTTGTCAGGAGGGCTTCTGTCCCATCCTCCTCCTCTTTCTCAAAACACAGGAACGGGTCCAGAAAGGCTCCATCCCTCAGGACCATCTCTTCATAACCCACCCCAAGCAGCCCTTTCCAGATAGAAACACCAATGCGTGACTGCCTGAAACCCCCTACCCCTCTCCACCTGCCTCTCTCACTGTCTACCCATTTGGCAAGGTATCACCTCAGACCTCTTGGTCTTATCAGTAGTGGAAAAAGGATACTTTATGAACTGGCAGGAAAAACCCATACCACAAGGCGTACCTTTCCCTCCCCAAAACAGCTACATCTAATGCCTCCAGGTCATCCCAGATCTGCTTTCACAAGGGACCATAGAAAGGGTCCCCTCAGGCCAAGAAGGTTGGGGGTTCTACTCCAGGCATTTCTTGGTACTAAAAAAGGATGGCCCTTGGAGGCCCATTCTGGACCTGTCCCTGCTAAACCACTTAATGCAGGTTCCTTCCTTCCACATGTCATCCCTTCAAACCCTTCTTCCACTACTGCCACCCAGGGCATTCGTGTTCGTGGCCACTTTGGACTTGTAGGAGGCACACCTCCACATCCCCATCCACCTAGACTGCAGAAGGTTTTTACGCTTTGCTGTACCATCCTCACAGTTTCAGTTTACTGCCTTGCCCTTTGGTTTATCTGCTACAACAATGGTCTTCAGAAAGTGTCTAGCCCTAGCAGTAGCCTACTGCTGAACAAAAGGCATACAAATATACCCTTACCTGGACAACCTCCTCATTCTAACAGAAGCGAAAAGTACTCTCAATACCCACTTAAAATTCACTGTGTCCCTTCTTCAGAGCCTTGGGTTCACTCTCAATGTGACAAAGTGCTCTGTCACACCAACCCAAGATCAAACCTTCTTGGGCTGCAGAATAAGAACAGACCTGATGAAGGCTTTTCCTTCTTTAGGACAAAGTCTACTCGCTAAACAGCTTCTTAAAGGAGTTACTTCTGGTCAACTACATTTCTGCTGGGTAGTTCCTCCATCTTCTAGGCCTCGTGGCAGCTACACTTCCTATACTGCCCCTAGCCAGGCTGCACATGAGGAAGTTCCAGTATACTTGAAAAATGTCTGGTCCCCAACACAGTCACTCCCTGGAATTTCAGGTGCCCTTCTAAGTCTGCCTAAAAACAGAGTTGAGGTGGTGGATCCAACAAGTAAACCAGAATCTAGACCAATCCACCAAGTCAGTGCAATTTATGCACACAGATGCCTTGGACCTAGGGTGGGGGGCCACTATGAACGGTCTCAAGGTGCAGGCTCAGGAGTTAACCTCCCTCCAGAAAAAGCACATCAATGTGAGGGAAATGACTACTCTCCTTCTAGCCCTACAGACCTTCCTTCCTCTAATTCAGGCAGGCCCCATCCAAATCTTCACAGACAACACCGCTGTGATTTGGTACATCAACATGCAGGGGGGGACCAGATCCTATTTACTCTGCAGGCTTGCAATACAGACATGGGAGTTATCCACCCAGTACAATGTCACACTGTAGGCTGTCTACATTCCATCTCAAGACAAACATCAGGCGGATACTTCTCTCAACATCACGAGTGGATGTTATACATAAATGTGTTCTTAGACATTGTCCACAAATGGGGCACACCACAGATCTGTCTGCCTCCCCTCAGAACAGACAACTTCATCTATTCTGCTCTAGAACCCCCTCCCCACTAGCATGGAGAATGGATGCCTTTTTGATTTCTAGGAAGGGACTGTTCCTTTATGCCTTTCCCACTCATTCAGAAGGTCCTACTGAAAACCCAGAAGGACAAGCCTTAAATCTTGCTGGTGACCCCCTGTTGGTCAAGTCAGCATTGGTTCCTCCTCCTGTCTCTTGCCAAGGGCGCAAACCCCACAAGTTGCCTCACAGGGTGGACCTGCTCACACAACAGAAGGGGATCACTCATTCATCCACACGTGGAAACACTCAGCCCTAACCCTGTAGGTGATAAACTCCTGATCTCCTTCAGACACCTGTATTCAGAGGATGTGCTATCCATCAGGAGGTCAGGAAACCCACTACCAGGCGATCCTACATATCAAAATGGAAAAGGATCTCCAGTTGGTGTCTTCAAAGGTAACTAGACCCCTTCCAAGCAGATGTTTCCCTAATTCTAGCCTGCATGTGTGAGCTTCTAAAATCAGAACTTTCATACTCTTCAGTGAAAGTCCACTTATGTGCTATTTCAGCCTGCTTACTTATGGACCACCCCCCCTCCTCTTTCCAGGCTGGAAGTCAAACTATTCCTGAAAGGGGTTCTCTCCATCAGGCCACCTAGAAAACCTATTCCCCCTCCTTGGGACTTGAACTACGTACTGGAGAAACACACCACTACTCCCTTTGAACCAGCAGCCTTTGTCTGTCTGCAGATGCATTCCTGGAAGACTGCCCTTTTAGTAGCCCTTAATTCAGCTAGGAGTCTCTCTGAGTTGCAGGCACTCATGGCATCTCCACTCTACACTGGTCTTCCACAAAGACAGTGGTAACTTTTCCCACCAACCCTCCCTTCATGCCCAAAGTGGTCAATGAACTGTCCCTCAACCAGTCTATTCAATTGCCCTCCTTCTTCCCTTCACCTCAACATGAAAGTGAGAGAGTGCTCCACTCCGTTGATGTCCACAGACAATTAAGATTTTACCTGGACAAGACCAAGAGCATTAGAAGGTGCAATCAGCTTTTTGTATCTTTCCACCCCAGGGCCCTGGGTAAAGCTGTATCCAAACAGACAGTATATTGCTGGATACGAAAAACTATTACCTTCTGTTACTCTTTTCATGGCAAGACATACCCTACAAGGCTAAAGTGCATTCTACTAGAGCAGTGGCCTCTTCTAGAGCCTTCCTCAAAGGCCTGGATACAGCTACCATACTAGAGGCAGCCATATGATCCTCTGTACATACCTTCACCAAACATTATAAGTTGGATAGTATCTCCAGAGCCATAGCAGGATTTGCAAGGACCATCCTCCATGGTTTCCTGGAGACTGCTACCTCTTCCTCCACCCTTTCTTCTTGAGATGTGGTACTCTTCCACAGTGAGAGTGCTGCAACATGAGAATAGAAGGACATGGATTAGTTGTGTAAAATCTTACCATAACCATAGATGTCCTTCTCTTCCATGTTGCAGTATCCCCGCCCACCCTTATATTCCCCTCATGACATTTTCCCTGTCTGGATGGCATTATTTCTGTTCTCCTTAGACTGTTCTCCGACTGGGCAGTCATTTCTGTGGTCTGTGCGTGCAGACGTCACATTTAAGGCCTGTGGTTTATGGCTCTGTGTGTGTTGTCCTATGCATCTGACGGCAACCAGGCTTAAGCTTTTGCATAGGAGCTGGACGTTCAGGTTGCCTGAGGCAGAGGATCCCATAGTAAGAATACTGCAACATGGAAGAAAAGGACACCTATGGCTATGGTAACATTTTACACAACTAATCTTTCCAGATATCTGCCTTTCTAGCCTTTACGATAAACCTTTCCAAATCAAACCTGTTTCCTGTTCAGAATTTGGAATTTATACATGCTCTTCTGAATACTGCATCTTCTGAATACTGCAGATCAAGTGGCATCGTTACCTGAAAGTTGCATCAGATCTTTGAGAAACCAGGTGTGGGCATACTCTCTATCCCCCCCCCCCCCCCCCAGCAAAGATGATATTAAAAGCTCTTGGGTCTATGCCAGCTGCTATTGTTTTATTCCTCTAGCAAGGTTCCTTATGCAAGTTCTTCAGTGAACCTTGGCGATTCAGTGGTCTATTCTTTTCCAGCCTTTATCTCTTCCTATCAGACTAACTTCTGTTTGCATGCATCATCTTCAGTTGTGGATTCAGTTGGTCGACCTGTCCCTAGTCAGACCATTCCTACCTCCTTCCCCTTTAGCCAATGTGACCATGGACACTTCCCAGTTTGGGGGGGGGGGGGGCATTTCAAGGGGAAGATGGTTCAAGGCACTAGACATGCATAGAGATCAGATTGCATATCAGTGTCCTAGAGATGAAAGCAGTCCTTCTAACATTGTAAGTCTTTCAGGATATTCTTCCTTTAGAGACTATTGCAATACACACCAACAACATGTCAGTAGTCTGGTATATCAACAAAAAGGAGGAACGCATTCTTATCCACTGCGCAGAGAGGCCATGAGGGCTTGGGAATTGTCGAGATCTTCAGACCACTTTCTAGTTGCAACGCACATACCGGGGAAATCCACCGTTTTTGCAGACAAACTCAGCAGATCTATTTTGACCTCTCACAAAAGGTCCCTCAACAAGTCCGTGGCAAATCTGATTTTCAGCTGTTGGGGTCAACCTTGCTGCAACCTCTCTGCTTCTCTCAAAACAACAAGTGCAGCAAGTATTTTGCTCTGATCCACCCTCCAGGGAGAGTCACCGAGGAATGCTGTAGTTCTCTGATTGGCTCCCCCTGTCTTCTCTATGCTTATCCTCTGCTTCCTTTGATCCCGAAATTCCTGCAGAAAGCCAGCAAGCTGAAGACCACAGCCATCCTCATTGCCCCCTGCTGGCCTCATTAGATTTGGTTCCCCTTTCTCTGGTCTCACCTAAAATATCCTCCTTCGGATTTTGGAGCACACTCAGGACCTCCTGTCTTGCCCATCAGAGAGTTAGCACACCAATCTCCGCACCTTTAAACTAACCGCAAGGTTTCCCCAATTCCATTAATTGTACAACGATCCAGACTTGCTTCTCCTGTTCGTGACATAATTTTGGCTTCTCAAAAACCTTCTACTAAGAAAATCTGCAGAAGCAAATGCAAGAGATTTTCCGTATGGCATTTCGTGGAAAACATTGATCCTTTTCAGTTCCTGCTTCAGTCATACTCCTCTTCCTTTTTCTACTGTAAAATTTCAGTTGACAGTTGTATCCAGCTTTCGCACTGGAAATGAATCTCCCTCCTTGTTTACTTCCAAATTATGCAAGTCTGAAAGGGATTTTTCTTATACCTCCCATAAAGGATCCTTCTCCTCCTTGGGATCTCAGTCATTCTCCAAGGTCTCTCTCAGAAATCTTTTGAGCCAGCAAACAATTGTGAAATGAAATTTCTGTCCTGGAAAACAATCTTTTTGGTGACTATTACGTCTACTAAGAGAATCTCAGTGATTTAGGCTTTGTCTTCTAAACTACCTTACATTATATTCCATAAAGACGGAGTATCCCTTCGAACCAGTCCGTCGTTTATTTTATTTATTTATTTTATTTATCATTTGTTGACCGGGAAAGTCCGACTAGGTTCCACAGAGCCTGTTTTCAGCAGAGGCCCGGGGAGAAATGCTCCACTTTATGCCTTAAGTTGCTACAGAGAATAATATTAATCAGTCTGCACAGTTGCCAGTATTCTTTCAAACAAAGGAGATTATACCTTGCATCTACTTGACGTATGCATACAACTATGTTTCTATGCTCATAGAACAAAACAGGGAAAGTCTGATCAATTATTTGTGCCTTTACTAACTGTTTAAGACGAGCAGTTTCCAAAATGACCCTGACCAAATGGCTTATTGATTGTGCATCACTGATATATGCTAACAGTGGTCTACAGTTGTCTTTCCCTCCTAAAGCCCGTTCAACAAGATCTATGGCTGCTTTATCTGCTTTTTCCTCCAGGACCTCTCTTGATGATATTCGTGCTGCAGCCACTTGGTGTAAGAGTCGTACTTTTGTGATGCATTATAAATTGGATATGATCTCCAGAAACAGGGCATCATTTGATTCGACGGCGCTCCGGCATATCCTTCCTTGAGGCCTCCCAAGAGTTATGCAGCTGGGGACTCTGACCCATCAGTGAGGAAGAATGAAAAGGACAACATCAGATTTAAAAGATGTCGTCCTATTCCAATGTTGCAGTATTCTACATGTGGGTTTACCTTTCATTCCTTCCAGTTCATCCGGCCAGGATTCAAAGGATTTTCAGTCCCTCTAGGAGCGTCGGACGTCTGACGTGTCAGCAGAAGCATGGGCCATAAATGGTGATGTCTGCACACACCAGTCCTCAGAACATTTCAGCCGCCGGTCGTATGCCAGGTGCTCCTGCTTCTCGCAGACGTCGGATGAAGAAAAATTCAGTTAAGTACCCAGTTTGGGACTCTCTGTCCTACTGTTTTTTCATATAGTCTGTTCATGTCATCCAGAAAGGAGAAGTCTAAGTCTGGCCGGCAGATTCCCCACAAAGACACCCACACGATCAGTGTCTCTCTTGTTTAGGTAGGGAACACAACCATGAGAACTGCACTATTTGTCAGTCTTTCGTCCCTAAGAACTTACATCGGCATCTTCAAGCCTTGCATCTGTACCTAGAAAACCAGCAACTAAAACAAATAGTGTTAGGGATGGAGGCCACATCTGACACCCCATCGGAACTGCCAGAAAAAGAAGGTCAAGACCCTGCAGTCTACTTCTTCAGCTGTGCCTCTACAGACTGTTCCTCAGTCTTTGGCCAACATCGGCATGACTGAGGATTCAGCTTCCGCTATTGTGGTTAAAACTGGTAACTCAGAGGAAGCCACACAATCTCGAGCGGACGGCACGTCCTTAGAGGTTTTACTGGCATCTACCTTAGACTTGGGGGGGCAGCACTTTCTGCGGGTACATCTGATTCTGCAGCCGCCATCCCTATGCCTGACCCGAGGCCTTCACCCAGCCGGATGCCAGCTAGGCCTCTTAAGAAAAAACAAAAAAAAAAAACAAACATGTATCTCTTGCTTCTGAAAGCATGCCCGATTGGCAGGCCTTTAGCCAGAGTTTATTAAATGGCTTCATGGCCCTTAGGCTTACTACTACAGGGATCCCTACCACTGCTCCTCCCCTCCTAAGTCCTAGACTTCTAATTCCTGAAAGGAGGGTATAACATTTGGAGGAGGAGTAACTGTTTGATTCATCAGAGGATTCCCTCTCCTACTCCTCTCATTTCTCTTCACCCCGGGATATTTCTCTTCACCCCGGGATATGGATCTCCAGAGGAAGACCCTATTGAGCCTGACTCCCCAGTGGAAGATCTAACCTTTGGGGAGACTATCAACATGATGAAAGACCACTTTAAGTGAGAAGCCTCAGATATGATGGAAGTACAAAAGAGGATTTATTACCTCATACAGATGGACTCCCCCAGTCCTTCTGCTATTCCTCCCATTCAGCCGGCCTTCCTGGATGCCTTTGCCTCTGCTTCCATCAACCCTGACTTCCAACCTCCAGCCCCTTGGAGAGCAGATAGATCTACAAAGTCTCTGAGACAGAGAAATTTCTGATAAAATGCCCTCCAGCTGACCCAGCCGCTATCTCCATTTCTACTGATAGGTCTTTTGAGCTGCTCCCTACCACTACCATTCTCCCAGCTGACAAGGACAACAAGACAATGGGAAAGGTTGGGCAAGAAAATATACTCTTCTGCCACCTTGTCATTCAGGGCCACTAACTACCAAACTCGCATGACCAAGTATTCCTTAGCACTACTGGACAAGGCCACTAAGGAATTAGCTGACATCCCAGATTGTGCAACCAAAGCCTCCTTGACCTCCCTGCTAGCTCTCACCTCTCAGGTGAATAGACACTCCTTAAGATGCATCTATGGTGCAGCTGACATTTCAGCCAGGTCAGCTGCATCAGCTTCAGCATTAAGAAGATATTCTTTGCTGTGCTTTCAGCCCCTCCCTGACGACATCAGGGCCAAACTTATTGATGCTACTTTTGATCACTCTGCCCTGTTCGGTGGAAAAGTGTCTAACCTCTAAGTCCCTGCAACAAAAAGGCAAGGAATTAAAGGACCTTAAACACCTGCTAGTCTCGCCAGTCCCCAAGTTCCATAGGAACTACCCGGCCAAGACACAATTCATCAAAAAAAACCCTAGCCCTTCGGTTCCCCCCAGGTCCAGGAGACCCCCTAGAAGACAGCCCCCTCCAGCTAGGGCTTCTCCTTCCTCCAGCCAAAGACCTCCCTTTCCAGATAAGGCAGGTAGTGTCTGACTGCCTGCCAGTCTCTCTTCCCACCCCTCCTGCATCCCTCCCCCATCTGCCCATCTCTTTCACTCTCTCCCTGCATGGGTCTCTCATTAACTCAGACAAATGGGTTCTGTCTGTCATACTGAACAGTTACTTAATGACCTGGATCACCCCCCCCCCCAACAAGGCTGGGCATGCCTCAGCCTCCCTTCATTCAGCTACCCCCTCCTAAGACAAGTACTGCAAACCTTAATAATACAAGGCACGATAGAAAAAGTGCCTACAGAATCAAAAAGAAAAAGATTCCACTCCAGAATTTTTCAGGTACCCAGAAAGGACAGACCATGGAGACCTATCCTAGACCTCTCTCATCTCAATCCCTTCCTACAGGTTCCTACCTTCAGGATGCTCATTCTTCCTACCCTCTTTCCCCTCCTACCCCAGGGATTTATGGCAACCCTAGACATAAAGGATGCCTACTTCCACAGACCAATAAAGCCCACCTTTAGGAAATATCTCAGATTTCTGGCAGGCTCATCACATTTTCAGTTTTGTGCATTGCCCTTTGGGCTTTCCACTGCTCCCAGGGTATTCACAAAATGTTTGGCTCCAGTCATCGCTTACTGCAGGACAAAGGGCATCCAAATATTCCCCTACCTAGACAACCTTCTAATTCAGGCACCCGATCAAAGGACTCTTCTCCTTCACTCCCAGGCCCTTCTGCTCCTCCTGCAGTCTCTGGGTTTCCTTATAAACTTACCAAAATCTCACCTGGAGCCCCCAGGCAGGACATTGTCTTCCTAGGCTGCAGAATCCAGACAGACCTTATGAAGGCCTTCCTACCACCAGAGAAGGTGGTGTCCCTTTCACGTCACCTACTGGAAGTCCTTCAAGCTTCAGAATTGACAGCAAGGCAATTTCTGAGACTTCTGGGTTACATGGCAGCCGCCATACCCATGTTGCCCTTAGCGAGACTGCACATGAGGAACCTACAATAATATCTTCGGTCATTGTGGACTCAACACTCCCATCCCCTAGAGTACAGGGTTCCCCTCCTTCCCTGCTTGAAGCAGGAATTGCAATGGTGGGTGGAACAGGTGACCAGGAACCCAGGCCTCCCTCTTCAAGCACCCACACCCTCCCAGACAGTGCATACGGATGCTTCAGATCTGGGATGGGGAGCAACCCTAGGACTAAGAAAAGTGCAAGGTTTGTGGACAGACGGACACAAACTAGAAAACACAAACATCAGAGAAATGAGAGTAATCCTCCTTGCTGTACAGGCCTTCCTACCCTATCAGCAGAAAGGCCCTCTCAAGATATTCATGAACAACACCACAGTCCTGTGGTAAATCAACAAACAGGGAGGGACAAAATCTTACCTCCTGTGCAGACTAGCTCTACAGATGTGGGATATAGTCAACTCACAGGGAATTTCCCTACACGCAGCCTACATACCCTCCCTGCACAACTCTCAGGCAGACCCACCTAAGCAGGACCACCTCAAACAACCACGAATGGGATGCTTCAATGAGATGTTTTCCTAAATCTGGTCCACAGATGGGGTATACCTTAAATAGATTGTTTGCCTCCTCCATAAACAGGCAACTCCCTGGTTACTGTACCAGGACACCCAACCCTAAGACACTGGCAACCGATGCCTTCTCAGTGCCATGGAAGGGGAAATTTCTGTATGCACCCCCCCCCCCCTTCCCCTTGATTCAGAACGTACTGCTGAAAATTCAGCAGGACTCACCAAAAATCTTGCTGGTGATTCCCTACTGGCCAAGACAGCACTGGTTCCCCCTCCTCCTTAATTTGTCCAACGGCAGTCACCACAAGTTATCCACCTCAGTGGACCTGATCACACAACACAGGGGGACTCAGATTCACCCACAGTGGCAATCCCTGCAACTCACCCTGTGGCTGATAGGATTCTGATCCCCTTCAGACACCTGTACAGTGAGGATGTGCTAAATGTCCTGCAGGAAGCCAGGAAACCCAACAAAAGAAAATCATATCTTGAGAAGTGGAAAAGGTTTTCTATTTGGTGTCACAATAGGCAGTTGGACCTGTTGGAAAGCAAAATTCCTCTAATCCTGTCTTACCTGTATGAACTAATGTAGACAGGACTGGCTTACTCATCTCTAAAAGCACACTTGTCTGCAATTTCTGCCTGTTTACCTATGGATCCCCCCCTTGCATCCAGACTTTCAGCTAAACTTTTTCTCAAAGGGGTACTACACTTGAGACCTCCCAGGAAACCCCCCCTCCCTGGGAGCTTAACTGTGTATTAGAGAAACTCACTTTAGCCACCTTTGAGCCAGCAGACAAGGCTCCCATAAAATTTTGCACATGGAAAACTGTTTTGTTGGTAGCTCTGACCACAGCCAGAAGGGTATCAGAACTTCAAGCACTTATCGCTACACCACCTTTCTTAGTCTTCCACCTTGACAGGGTGACTCTCAGGACCAATCCGTCATTCACAACCAAAGTAGTGAATGACCTGTCCGTGAAGCACCGCAGGGGGATAGTGAGAGAGTACTTTATTCCCTAGATTTCCACAGCTAACTTAGGTTTTACCTACATAAAACCAAGCCCATTAGGAAATCAGACCAGTTTGTCTCATTCCATCCCAGGGCTGTGGGGAAAGCGGTGACCAAACAGGACCATATCGGCCTGTATTTCCAGGGCCATTTCATTCTGTTACCTTCACCATGGGAAGACCTTGCAGGGCAATGTCAAAGCCCACTCCACGAGAGCAATGGCTTCTTCTGGAGCCTTCTTTAAAGGACTCAATACCAACACCATACTTGAAGCAGCCACTTGGTCCTCTGTACACACCTTCATCAAGCACTACAAGGTAGACCATATCCCCAGAGTCAGGGCAGGGTTTGCCAGGGCTATCATACACAGATTCCTAGAAACCTCTTCTAGGCCACCGCCCATTTCTCAGTGAGCTTTGGTACTCACCCACATATAGAATTACTACAACATTGGAATCGAAGGACATAGGAAAGTTGTGCAGAATCTTACCATAACCATGGATGTCCTTCTCTTCTATGTTGCATTATTCCTTCCCTCCATCCTTCCCCTCCTATCAGGTTGCACTTGCTCTCCTGGGTGACACTGGACAGGCTATATCCTTATAGGACTAGCTCCGACTGAGGCTTTTAAGGTTCTGAGGGCTGGTGCATGCAGATGTCACATTTATGGCCCATGCTTCTGCTGCCACGTCAGACGTCTGATGCACCTAGAGGGACTGAAAATCTTTTGAATCCTGGCCGGACGAACTGGAAGGAAGAAGGGTAAAACCTCAAGTAGAATACTGCAACATGGAAGAGAAGGACATCTATGGTTATGGTAAGATTTTACACAACTTTAGTTTATGTACTTAGCGTAACTTGGCATCTGTGTTGTCCATTTTCATTGTTCCTCACCTCCCCTCCCAGCCATCCCGTGACCTTGTTTCTCCTAGAGGATCATTGGGTATTACTATTTGGGACACTTATGTTCCTAGTTTGAGCCTCTGATATTTCTGTCTCTATAGTCCAGTAGGCAGTAAGGCAGGAAACTCAATCGGAGGAGTTGAGGACAGTATAGGGCATTATGGGTAGAAGGAGGTGCTCTAGACCAGGATCCAGGTCTGAATAATGAGGCCGAGTCAGATCTGTAACCCATCAGTGAGGAAGAAAAAAGCTGGACAACACAGATGCCAAGTGTTATGGTAAGTACATGACTTATAATTTCTTCGTGTTGCAGTTCAGGTTGTTTGAACACTGAGCAAGCAGAACGGCAGCAGCTTAAGAACATATATGAAATAAATGGATCAAGTAAGATTTACAAAGCTCTTTCATGAAGTCTGTTTGAAGTAAATCTCTCTAAATCATTTTTGATACATTTATCCCACATATGTACTTTTATTGTGTCTGTGTGCTTCTCCACTGGTCATTCAGTTTACTAGTTATCTGTGTGTATTGTGGTTCCTGTTGTCCGTTTTTCAGCAGTACTTCTGTTTTAAAACAACATGAGATCTGGTTGTCAGATTTTCAGCAATATTAGTGTTTTAGAAAACAACCATGGTTTTGTCTGATATTTTTGTTCCATCTTTCTTCAGATTGTTGTCCTAAATCAGTATTGCAACCAAGAAAGTAATATCAGACATTCAAGTTTCATAAAATGTACATTGTTGCTCTATTATTTTTTTATGTGCATTACATTTAATTTATTTGGCATTTTTTGTGCAGTTGTGCTGTCAGCGTCTCATTTGTCTAGAATTTAGCAGATCATCCGTAGTTTTGCTTCATACTTTTGCCCCGTCTCACCTTATGGTTAATCACTGGGGAGTTCAGTCAGCCAATAATGTCAAACATTACAGGCTCTAACTTCATAAGTAAGTAAAAGTCATATACAAATAATTCTGTACATGTTGGGGTAGATAGCAGTGTGTTTCTTTTCTCTTCTTTTTTTTTATTTTGTTAAGTGGGTTATTAAGTAGTTTAGCAGTCGGCATAGTCTGTGACTAGTTTATTGAAGATAAATATAGAAGAGGCAAAGGGGGCTTAGAAAAGAAGAAAAAACTAGGGCAGCACATGCAAGCTAGTATTACTGTACCATTTTTTGTACAGCAATGAGTCATATGTATTTCTGTTCATCTCATCCAACTGCATAAGCTTTTGAATGACAACATTACAAGTAATCAACTAATATACCCAAACACTTGTTCCCATAGTTGTGTCCAGGCTGTTCTTAAACAATATCTACTTGCTGTAATGTAATTTGGCAGTCTGTTCCATGCATCAGCTACTGTCTCAGAGAACCAATTTAGTACACTTCTCATTCCTATAGAATCTTCTACATAGGTTGTCTGATGATTCTCATCTACTTTTTGATAACCACATACATTCCCAGAGGTAGTTGCCTTTAAATGTCCTGTATACTTGAATAAGATTCCCTGTTAGATATCTGTAAGAGACGCTGTACAAGTTCAGATATTTTAGTATTTCATAATAACTTAAATTTTCACATCCATGATTGCCCTTGTTATAATTTTGCTGAACTGTTTCCAGTTTACTCATGCTTGTTTTGTTATAAGGTTTTCATATTGTTATTCCATACTCAGGTTTGGGTTTAATGTAAGTAACAAACTGCAACTTCATCATTTCTGATTTCCTAAACTGTATAAATCTTTTTATACAACCTGTAGTTCTGTAACTATCATTAACCAACTGGTTGATATGATTGGAAAAACTAGCTGGATCTAGCCATGTACCCACGTCCTTAAATGAATTTACAGTTTCTATCGCTGTGTGCTATAGTAAATATTCATCTTTCAGTTTGTCTCCCAAATCTTATATGCTTAGCTTTTGATGTATTTATCCATATGTTATTCTCCTGTGCCCAAATTGTCAATTTAGTCATGTTTTTTTTGCAGGCATGCCTTATCTGTAATGCATGTAATCAGTTTACCCAATTTCACGTCATCTACATATAGACTGTAGAACACCTCCGATGAAAATGTTAGGTCTGAAATAAATATATATATAAATATATAAAATGTGTGTGTGTGTGTGTGTGTGTGTGTGTGTGTATATATATATATATATATATATACACACACACACGCATATCTCCATCTATCCACAACCCTTTTTCCTGTTTTTGCACACGGGATCGAAGTGTCACTTAAACAGTGACAATCATCTAGAGCCAAGCTTTGTACTGCCGGGTGGCTAGCCATGTCTTGGTAGTTCTTCCACACCACACTCACACCTGTGGCCAGTTTAGAGTGTCCAGTCCACCTACTGCATGTCTTTGGAATGTGGAGGAAAAAAGATCACCCAAAGGAAACCCACGTGAATACAGGAAGGATGCGCAGACTTCACACAGAAGGCACCCCAGCTGAGAATCAAACTGGGGAACCTCTTGCTTTGGGGTGGGGGTAACCACGCTATCTGCTGCACCTCTGTGGTTCTCTCATATATATCTAATATCGATACAGATATAGATATATATATATGTGTGTGTGTGTGTGTGTATATATATATATATATATATATGTATATAGATTAGATACAGAGATATAGATATACATATACATAGACACATGCATGTGTGTATATGTATGTATTTACATATATATAGTTTAGACATTTAGACATAATGGATGCATGGTAGGTTTGTTCTGAGTAGAAAGATAGGTGAATAAGTTATCTCACTTAGGTCTTCCTTTTTCCCTTCCAGACCCTACTCAGTCTGTAACCACATAGGGATCAAATTTTTACTTGGGAGCTGTGTCCAAGGGGGTACAAGTTAATGGCATTAGGAGCAGCCAAGACAAGTTAAAGCACACAGCTGTCAAAGAAATAATGGGGTAATAAATATTTTAAGTCACTAAACATGTTTAGACTTCAGCCCATCTGCTGTTAATCATGGGCAACATCACAGTGATGTGGTACATAAACAGTGGGGGGGGGGGCCCCAAGTCCTAACCTCTTTGCAGACCACCTATGACAGCCTAGGAGATAACAATTCAGCACAAGCTGTCCCTCTATGTACCTACATTCTCTCAGAGCAAAACGTTACTGCATACATGCCAAACAGGACCAGGAGAGACTCTAAAGAATGGAAGTTACATCTGTGGATTTCCAGGAATTAATCCAATTGTGTGGAACTCATCAAGGAGATCTGTTTGCCTCCATCCTCAACATCCATCTACAGCCCCCTTTTTTCCATTTGTGCACATGGGATCAGGAGTCACTTCAGCAGTGGTGATCATGTACAGCCAAGCATTACACCGTAGAGTGGCTAGCTCTGCAAACATTTAAAAATGTTCTGCTCCAGACCCCCTTGCTGTCAGACCTAGAAGACTGATCCCTGTTCATGGGAAAGAAAAGGTTTTGTTCCTGTATGCTTTTTCACAGTTTCCTCTTATAACCAAGGATGTTCTTCGTTCCCCATTGCTGCAGTCCTTACTATTGGGTGTAGTCCGCTGTCCAGTCGGCCCGAATACCAGAGTATATGGCTGACGCCGGTCAGGGCGCATTAGACTGACGTCAGTACGTCAGGGTACTAATGCGCATGACCGACGTCATATCCTCAGTCTTTTTTGCCGCATGGTCCGATGCAGAAGCAGTTTTGCGAGTGCAGGTTGGCGTTCTGAAATATTTCCGAAACCGGAGTTTCAGACCGAATCAGAGTTGGCTAAGTACCCGTTGGGAACATTTTGGTTTTTCTTGCCTCAGTATTTAACCGGATGTCAGAAAAAGTGAATAACTGTATTTCTTGTGGGAAACAGATACCTCATAGGGATTACCATACATTGTGTATACCTTGTTTAGGGCCTGAGCACGACGTTGTTGGATGCCGCTCTGGTGCTAGGTTTAACAAACGCACTATTAAGAGATGGTTAGACTGTGCCAGGTTAGTGTTTGGGAAGCGTTGCAATTATAAAATGCCGTCGGATGCTCCGACGCCCGCTTCGTCCAAGAAGCGCAAGGACAAAACAGCGAAGCCTAGGGTTGATGAACCGGCAGTCCCGGACGTCGGTTCTTTAGAAGGCTCAGTGGAGCCAGAGGTTTTGCCAGGAGTTTCTTTGGAGTCTCAGGCAGAGACTTTACTGTTACAGGATGTGCCTTCTCAGGAGGTAGGCCAGGCTGAGGGGGCTTCTCAGGTAACTGTTCTTCCCTCTCTTCCCAAGGTAGTTAGAGCCTCTTCTTCTGTTGCCAAAACTTCTTTGAGAGGTAGGCCAAGTTCAGCTTCAGTGGGGGCTTCTCCTAGCATTTCGGGTTCTGTACCTAAGAAACATATGCTTAAAATGGCAGAAGATTTGATTACTATGATTAGAGGTTCTATGCCCCCTCCTGATAAGAGGCCCAGGGTGGAACCGGAGTTTGATAGTTTTGAACAGTGTTCAGAGGCTTCTGAGTCTTCTGTGGAAGATTTGCAGGAGTATCCTCCTTATTCTGATTCTGATGTGGATGATTCCACTCCTACAGCTTCTCCTCCGGAGGATTTCTCATTTTCAGAGACTCTACATTCCATGAGGGAGCACTTTAAATGGGAAGGCCAGGATTACTCTGATTCCAGGAAAAGGCTTAGGGAATTCTTGTTTTTACCCCAGCATAGGCCCTTAGCTATACCTCCTGTGTTGAATGTGGTGGAAGATGTTTTGCAGAGGCTTCCCTGAACCCTGACTCTTTGCCTCCTGCTCCTGTTAAACCCGATAGGTACTATAGGGTGCCTGAAGCTCATAAGTATTTGTTTAAGAGTCCTAGGGCGCACCCAGAAACTGTTTCTCAGGGGCCTAAAGGTGTTACGGCCTCTGTGCTTAAAAATCCTGTTCCCACTGATAAAGAGGCAAGGGCTTTGGATAGGTGGGGAAAGAAAGTGTATACTTCTTCCACTCTAGCCATGAGGCGTTGAATTGTCAGTTTCACATGCTAAAATATCAAAATTATCTCCTTTCACAATTGAAATCTAAGGTGGATGCTTTGGCGGAAGGTATTGAGTGTAAAGAGTTGCTGGATTTGGTTCATGTGTCTGAACAAGTGGGTAAGCATTCTTTGCAATGTGGTTTTGATGCTGTACAGGCCTCCTCGAGGGTGGCTGCCACTAGTTCTGTTCTTCGCAGGCATGCCTGGTTGAGGGATCAGAATTTAGCTGAGCATGTTAAGACAAGGATTTTGGATGCTCCTTTACAGTCTGATGTGTTGTTTGGTTCGCCTGTGGAAGCAGTTTTAAAGAAAATGGAGGACAAAGCTAAGTCTATGCAAACTGTTAAAGATTTTTGCAGGTGCAGCCACGAAGTTTAGTAGAAATTGGCCTGCTAAGGGGTGGACATATCCTGCTTATGATTCCCAGTCTAGGGGTAGGTCTAGACGTGGTAGGGGCAGAGCTCAAGGTTCTTTTAGGCCTAGAACAGGAAGTTCACCTGCTCAGACTTCTGGTGAGGGCAGGGGTCAGTCCTTTCGTAAACAGACCCAATGACCTGCCCTTTCAGCTGCCAGTAGATTCTCGTCTGGTAGCTCCTTTGGGAGGAAGACTGTCTCTTTTCAAAGAAAATTGGGATTTAATTACTCAAGACAGATGGGTGTTGGATATCATTCACCACGGTTACAGGTTTTATTTCCATACAATGCCTCCTTTCAAAGGCATGCCAGACGTTCCTCCTCCACAAAGAAAAGAGGCTCACAAGCAAATTTCTCAGTTACTCCAGATGGGGGCCATTCAGCCAGTTCCTGTATCAGAAAGGGGCCTAGGATTTTATTCTCGCCTGTTCCTAGTACCAAAGAAGGGGAACACGTGGAGACCAATTTTGGATTTATCTCTCCTCAACACTTATCTGGACATTCCCAAGTTCAAGATGTTGACGTTACAACAGCTTTTACCTCTGCTGGGCAAAGATCACTGGATGGTAACTTTAGATCTCAAGGAAGCTTACCTTCATGTGCCTATAAGGCTAAGTTGCAGGAAGTATCTGCGGTTTCGAGCTGGAAATTCTCATTATCAGTTCTCTGCATTGCCCTTTGGCTTATCTACTGCCCAGAGTATTCACAAAGGTTCTGGCTCCAGTGATAGCTTACTTCAGGCTACAAGGAATTCAAATCTATCCTTACTTGGACGACTGCCTGATTCTGGCTCAAGAAAAGGAAGACCTTCTACAGCATCTGGAATATGTTATAGCAGTGCTAAGATGCCTAGGGTATTCTGTGAACGAAATAAAGTCCAGTCTAGTACCCTCTCAAGACATGTGCTTTCTGGGTGTGAGACTGAATACAGCAGCCCAGATGGCCTTTTAACCCCGGACAAACAAAAGAGTCTATCACTTTACTTCCATCAACTATCTCATCAGTCCGTGCTGACTGCAAGGACAGTCCTTCAAGCATTAGGGTTCATGGCATCTTGTATTCTGGTGCTTCCCAATGCCAAATTGCATATGAGGAAGCTACAATGGTATCTCAAAAATGTATGGACACAGCACTGCCAGGATTTGGACACTGTCATTCAAATAATACCTTGCCTTCAAAAAGAATTTTTGTGGTGGGCTCAGGAATGTCACCTAAACAAGGGACTCTCTGTGACCCGGCCAGAGGCGAGTCAGATTTTAACGACAGATGCCTCGGACATTGCTTGGGGAGCTCATCTAAATGGAAAGTGGATACAAGACAAGTGGCCTGCCAGACTACAGCATCTACATATCAACATGAAGGAGATGTTAGCAGTCCAGTTTGCATTAATGGCTTTCAAGGAGTTACTTCTTCCAGGGCAGGTGTTGATTCTAACAGACAACACAACTGTCATGTGGTACATCAACAAGCAAGGGGAACACATTCTTATCCTCTATGCAGGCAAGCAATGATTTTATGGGAGACTGCGCTAAGCTTGCAACTAACTCTTCAGGCAAGGTTTCTGCCGGAGCACAGAACTCCTTAGCAGATGTGTTAAGCAGACAAATCATGGATCCCCACGAGTGGAAACTGGATCTTCATGTATTTCAGAAATTGACAGTGTCATGGGGAACTCCAGACATAGATCTGTTCGCTTCTCCACTAAACCACCAGCTGCCAAAGTATTGCACAAAGGGGTTTCATCACACAGCTTGGAAAGTGGATGCTCTGTCTTTCAGTTGGAAAAACCTTCATGTGTATGCCTTTCCACCTCTGCCTCTTCTTCCAAAGGTACTATTAAAGGTCAGACAAGACAGGCCAAGGATGATTTTGATAGCTCCAGATTGGCCTCGGCAACACTGGTACCCACTACTACGGAGTCTGGTAAAGAAGCCTCCATGGCCTTTACCTCTGATTCCTCATCTGTTATCTCAGAAGGACGGTCATCTGCTCAATGTCAAGCTTCACTCTCTTCATCTAACAGCCTGGCATATTCTGTGTTGAAACACAGCAGGTCTCAACTTCCTCAACAAGTTTTAAATGTGATTATGGAAGCTAGAAGACCTAGTACAAGGAAAGTGTACGCAGAAAAATGGAAGAGATTTTTATTTTGGAGTACAGCAAAGAATTTGGAGATTTCTGAGCCTAATTTGAGTGTGGCTCTTCAATATCTTACTGAGTTATTGGACAAAGGTTTGTCCTTCTCTTCCATTAAGATTCATGCTGCAGCAATTTCAGCTCACTATGATTGTGACCCACCATTGTTTTCGCATCCTTTGTTCAAGCAGTTTCTTAGAGGGCAAAGAATATAAGACCCCCACGTAGAGCTCCTACTCCTGCTTGGGATCTCAATTTTGTGTTGGAAAAACTTACTCTACAACCTTTTGAGCCTGCGGCTACTGCTGAATTGAAATACTTGTCATGGAAGACTGCTTTTCTGTTGGCTATTACTTCTGCAAGAAGGGTGTCTGAGTTGCAGGCCCTTATGGCAGTAGAGCCCTTTTGATTTTCCATAAGGATAGGGTATCATTACGTACTAATCCTTCCTTTATGCCTAAGGTGGTTTCTAGTGTGGCTTTAAACCAAACTATTCATTTGCCTACTTTTTATGCAGACCCCCAAAATAAAGGGGAAAAGATTTTGCACACTTTAGATGTGCACAGGCAATTGCGTTATTATTTAAGCAGGACTAAGGATTTTAGGCAGTCTCAGCAGTTGTTTGTTTCTTTTGTTTTGAGTTCGCAGGGCAAGCCTGTGTCAAAACAAACTATTTCTAGATGGATTGGCTTTTGCATTGCATTTTGTTATTCCCATCATGGCAAGGAGATTCCAGCTGGGATTAGGCCTCATTCCACTAGGGCTACTGCCACTTCAACAGCATTTCTAAGGGGGGTGGCAACTAAGGATATTTTGGAAGCAGCTACTTGGAGTTCAGTGCATACTTTCTCTAAGCATTATCACCTTCCTATCTACTCTAAGTCTAGGGCTGGTTTTGCCACAGCTGTTTTGCAAGGCATGTTGTCAGCTCCTGCTTCTTTATGATTTGCCAGCCTCCCTTACCTCTGCTTTGGGATTCTACCCAATAGTAAGGACTGCAGCAATGGGGAGCGAAGAACATAGTACAGTTTTGTACCTACCATAAATGTAGATGTTCGAGGATCCCCATTGCTGCAGTCCAATCTCTCCCTCCTTCCCTCTGTGTTTAGGGGTGGTTGTGTAGGTGAGGTTACATGCTGATATTTTGTATATATTCTTGTATATATTGTACATATTTTTGGTGCAGGTATTTTGGGCCTTGTCTTTTTAGGGTCTTCTGACATCTGGGGCAAGAAAAGACTGAGGATATGACGTCGGTCATGCGCATTAGTACCCTGACGTACTGACGTCAGTCTAATGCGCCCTGACCGACGTCAGCCATATACTCTGGTATTCGGGCCGACTGGACAGCGGACTACACCCAATAGTAAGGACTGCAGCAATGGGGATCCTCGAACATCTACATTTATGGTAGGTACAAAACTGTACTTTCTTCACCCTTTCCTCTGATAATCAGGGTTCTTCTAAAGATTCAGTTGATGACTCCATTTTGGGCAAGCTAGCAGTGGATGTTCATCATTGGATCAGTGATGCAGTAGCCTTATCTATATAGGTTATATCCTGCCTAGGATGTAACAGCCAGCCTGATTCCAAAGCGTAAAGACACCTTTCATGTGCTCAGACTGTTGACAGCTCAAGCAGAGCTCGAGACAGTCAGTGGCCTTGGCATTAACCCCTTATTCATTGATCGATTGTCTGCTAGTGATTTTGCATTGCTGGGCAGATAAGTTCCCTTTGTGGAAGAAACTTTCCACAATTAAATTTGACTGAAATGGTACTTCTGTGACTAGAATTGTTTGTTTTCTGCTAGGGATGTACTATTTTTGGACTATCATTTGACTTTTCTATCAGTTTCAGAACTATGGATGTTCATCGTGTTACACTGCTGCAGTCATTACACTTGAGTTATCCTGCCATCAGGCGATCCCGCAGTCGGCCAGAGTTCCAAAGTCTTAGTCCGGTGTCGGTTGCTGTCGCTTCTTCCCTGACATCAGTGCGCCAGGGGTATATAAGATGCATCCGATGCCATTTTCTTCAGTCTTTCTTGCCGCGCGGTGCCCGAAGCAGAAGCAGTTCACAAGTGCCGGTCGGCCGACTCCTGAGATTTTCGAAGTCGAATTTCAGATCCGAAGTCTTCAATAAAGCTAAGTACCCCATTGGGGAAACTTTTTTCTTCCCTCAGACTGATGTCAGAAAAATTTAATAACTGTATTTCTTGTGGGAAGCAAATACCTCATAAGGACTTCCACACTCACTGTATTCCATGCCTAGGCCCTGATCACAACATCACTAGTTGTCGGTTTTGTGCTAGATTTAACAAACTCACTATAAAAAGACATTTTGATTTTGCTTTGCACTACTTTGGCCAAAGGTTCAATTATACTATGCCGTCAGATCAACCGACGACCGCAATTCCCAAAAAACGCAAATACAAGGATAAAGACAGGCATCCGAGGTCCAAAACCGACGAAACCTCTTCTAGGCCAGTCGCCGGTTCGCCTGTTCTCAGTGAGGCGCTTTCGCAACCCCTGACACCTGCTACCTCAGAACCACAGGCCGCCTCCGACTCCCACATGGAGACAACTAGGCCTCTGGAAACTCAAGGTTTTGGGCCTACATAAACTAATCCCTCAGATGGGTCCGGAGCCGCTGAGCAGGCATCGGCTTCTGAGGGTGTTTTCAGACATTCACAACTTACCATTAAAGCAACAGCCAAGACAAAAGTACCATTAAAGACAAAGAAGCAAGTACAGCATTTTCCTGGACAGTCCTCCATGCCTAAGAAACAGATGCTTAAAATGGCCGAAAACCTCATTACTCTAATCAGGGGTTCCCATCCCCCTCCTGAGAAAAGACCTAGGCAGGATACAGACTGATTCCTCTGATCAGGTTTCCATTTCCTCTGATTCCTCTTCAAACCAGGGATACTCTATACCCCCCTATGAGGACTCTGATGCTGAAGAATCTATCACTTAAGCCTCTCCTCTTGAGGATTATTCTTTTGGAGAAACTTTACATACCATGAGGGAGCGTTTCCATTGGGAAAGTCAGGATTATTCAGAATCCAAGAAAAGGCTCAGGGATTTCCTTTTATTGCCTCAGCACAGGCCCCTGGCTATCCCGCCTGTACTAGATATTGTGGATGATGTGTTCTCTGAATCCAGCTTATCTCCTGATTCTTTGCCCCCTGCACCAGCCAAGCCAGATAGGTATTATAGAGTCCCTGACTTTCACAAGTTTTTTTTATAAAAACCCTTCTGCAGATCCAGAAACTATTTCCCAGAGTCCAAAAGGGGTTAAGGCTTCTATTGCAAAAAATCCAGTACCCTCTGACAGAGATTCCAGAGCTTTGGATAGATGGGGGAAGAAAGTTTACACTTTGCAACTTTTGCAGTAAGGGCTTTAAATTGCCAGTTTTACATGCTTAAGTGCCAACAATATTTAATGGCTCAGTTAAAACAGAAAATGCTTGCAAGCTCAGAAGCTCCTGACTGTAAAGAAATGCAGGATTTATTGCATGCAGTTGAACAGGTGGGAAAACATACTCTGCAATGTGGTTTTGTTTCTATAGAGGCCTCTTGTTGAGCCGCAGTTACAAGTTCTGTGATTCGAAGACATGCTTGGTTAAAAGAACAGAGTTTACCTGATCATGTTAAGGCAAAATTATTGGATGCTCCTTTACAGCATGATCCCTTGTTTGGTGTTAAGGCAGAAGAGGTGTTAAAGAAAATGGAGGATAAAGCTAAATCTATGCAAACAGTCAAGGATTTCTTACAGGTACAGCCACCTCGATCTAGCAGAAATTGGCCAACAAAGAATTGGTCCTTTTCAGTGTCAGACAGGCCACAGAGAGGCAGATACAGACGCCCAAGAGGCAGAGGCTTTAACAGACGACAGTGGGGCACCTCAACCCCTAAAGGAGGTGAGGATAATTCTCAACCTTACAGGAAACCGTTCCAATGACTTCCCCCTTCGTACGCCAAGCACTTCCCTTTTGGCAGCCCCCTTAGGGGGAAAACTAGCACTTTTTTCTCAAAACTGGCAATCACCCAAGACAAATGGGTTCGGAATATTGTGTCTCAAGGTTACAGGTTCTACTTTCATACTTTACCAAGGCTAAAAGGAATGCCAGACCTGCCACAGAATCAATGGGCAGAGGCACAAAAACAAATTTCAGCCCTCATGGACATGAGAGCTATTCAAAAACTACCACAACAGGAACAAGGGCAAGGATTTTACTCAAGACTCTTCCTGGTCCCCAGAAAGGACAAGGCCTGGAGGCCCATACTAGACCTTTCAATTCTAAATACTTACCTGGATATTCCGAAATTCAAAATGTTGACATTACAGCAGCTTCTACCCATGCTGGGCAAGAAGGTTTGGCTCGTTACTCTGGTCCTCAAAGAGGCATACCTGCATGTCCCTATCAGACAAAATTGCAGAAGATACCTCAGATTCAAAGCTTCAAAGCTGGTACAATGCACTACCAATTCTCTGCACTGCCCTTTGGCTTATCTACTGTGCCCAGGGTCTTTACAAAGTGCCTGGCACTAGTAATTGCATTTTGCAGACAAAAAGGAATTCAAATATATCCATACCTGAATGACTGCCTCATTCAAGCAGAGACAAAGGACATTCTTCTACAGCATCTGGCATTTGTAAAAAGGTTACTAATTTCTCTAGGGTACACAGTAAACGAAAAGAAGTCAAAACTAGTGCCCTCACAACAGATTACATTCCTGGGTGCTAGCTTAAATACAACGGCCCAAATGGCTTCTCACACCAGACAAACAAATTCAATTAACTCAATATTTTCAATTACTGGCAAAAAAGTCCCATCTCCCTGCAAGAAAAATTCTGCAGGCCCTGGGATTCATGGCATCCTGCATACTACTAATACCATATGCCAGACTGCATATGAGGAAATTACAGTGGTACCTAAAAAGTGTTTGGACTCAACACTCTCACAGTTTAGAAGCAGTAATACCAATGATTCCCTGTCTACAACAGGAGTTTCGATGGTGGGCACAGGCATGTCACCTAAACAAGGGTCAGCCTTTTACCGTACCCACAGCCAGGCAGACTCTAACAACAGATGCTTCGGATTATGCCTGGGAGCACACATGGCAGGAAAATGCATTCAGGGCAAGTGGACCACAGACCCAGATGCATCTTCACATCAATCAAAAAGAGATGTTGGCTGTTCAAAATGCCCTAACAGCTTTCAAGGACCTTCTGCATCCAGGACAATTATTATTAAAGACAGACAACACCACAGTAATGTTGTACATAAACAAGCAAGGGGGCACTCATTCTTATCCCCTATGCAGGCAAGCAATGACCTTGTGGAACACAGCTCTAACGTATCAAGTTAATCTGCAAGCACAATTCCTGCCAGGAAAGAAAAATACTCTGGCAGACGATCTAAGCAGAAATATCATGGACCCTCGCAAATGGAAATTGAATCCACAAATCTTCAGCATGGTAACGCAAAGATGGGGATGCCCAGACATAGATCTTTTTGCCTCCCCACTGAATTGCCAGCTACAAAAATTCTGCACAAGGACTTATCACACACAAGCATGGAAAGTGGATGCTCTCTCGTTCAGCTGGAAAAGCCTAAAAGTTTATGCCTTCCCACCACTGCCTCTCCTTTCAAAGGTACTCCTAAAAGCCAGACGAGAAAAACCACAGATGATCCTGATTGCTCCAGACTGGCCATGCCAGCACTGGTACCCAATCTTAAAGAACTTAGCTCAAGGCCCACCATGGATTTTGCCTCAAATTCCACACCTTCTGACTCAACAAAACAATCAGATCCTGCATGGCCAGCTCAAAACCCTAAACCTGGCTGCATGGCAGATTCATTAGTTAAACAGGCAACACCTCTCTCTAAAGCTGTTATGGATGTCATTTTGGAGGCCAGGAGGCCTAGCACCAGGGAAGCTTACTCAGAAAAATGGAAGAGATTCTGCACCTGGAACCAGGCTCAAAGCCTTGACCCGTCCCAAACATTCCTCAGATTTTACAATACTTAACTGAGATGCTGGACAAAGGCCTATCCTTCTCATCAATTAAGATCCATGCCTCTGCCATTTCAGCACATTACAGCACGGATCCTCCTTTATTCTCTCATCCCTTGCTAAAGCAGTACCTCAGAGGGGCTAAAAACATAAGACCTCCCCGGAGAGCACCAACACCAACTTGGGACCTCAGTTTCGTTTTGGAAAAACTGACCCTGCCACCTTTTGAGCCAGCCAATACAGCCAATCTAAAATTTTTATCATGGAAAACAGCTCTGCTCCTGGCAGCAACTTTAGCACGAAGAGTCTCAGAGCTACAGGCATTAATGGCAGTGGAACATTTTATAATTTTTCATCAGGGCAGGCTTTCTTTAAGGACAAACCCTACCTTCATGCCAAAGGTGGTATCTAGTGTGGCTCTTAACCAAACCATCCATTTGCCAACTTTTTATCCAAACCCCCAGAATAAAGGGGAGAAACCTCTGCACTCTTTGGACATACACAGGCAGCTACGCTTCTGTTTGGACAAAACAAAAGCTTTCAGGAAAACTGAGCAACTGTTTGTAGCATATGCTGCAGGATCACAGGGCAAGGCTATCTCAAAGCAGACTATATCCAAATGGATAAGACACTGTATTCATTACTGCTACACACAGCATGGAAAATCAGTCCCTAATAACATTAGGACGCATTCCACCAGGGCAACAGCCACGTCAACAGCCTTTCTCAGAGGAGTACCTACCAAGGAAATTTTGGAGGCTGCAACTTGGAGTTCAGTGCACACCTTTACCAAGCATTACCACTTGCCTCTTTACTCTAAATCCAGAGCAGGATTTGCCACTGCAGTTCTGCAGGGCCTCATAGCCAATCCTAACTCTTTATAGACCAGCCACCCAACCTTAGCTTTGGGATTGTACTCAAGTGTAATGACTGCAGCAGTGTAACACGATGAACATAGTACAGTTTTGTTCCTACCATAAATGTAGATGTTCGAGTGTTCACACTGCTGCAGTCCAGGTTACCCTCCCTCCATCCCCTCTGAACTAGCTGGACTTATCTCTATACCTTTCTATCCTATACAACCTTTGTGGTGTATTTGCTTGTAACTGAAGGTATTGTTTTTATTTTATATGTATATTTTTTATTAGCAATATGTATTGCCTACCTACTTGGGGGCACCTGACATCTGGGGCAAGAAAGACTGAAGAAAATGGCGTCGGATGCATCTTATTATATCCCTGGCGCACTGACGTCAGGGAAGAAGCGACAGCAACCGACGCCGGACCAAGACTTTGGAACTCTGGCCGACTGCGGGACCGCCTGATGGCAGGATAACCCAAGTGTAATAACTGCAGCAGTGTGAACACTCAAACATCTACATTTATGGTAGGTACAAAAACTGTACTTTCTTTCATTACTTTAGAAAAAACAAAATTTACACTAAATGTTTACTCTTCCTTTTTATCAGCAAAACTTGTATAAATTGTGTTTAGAGGCTGGGGTAAGTGTATTTGTTGTTAGAGTGCAGTTAAAATGTACATAAATAACATTAATTACCTTTTAGTCTTGAGTCAATAATAACTTTTCAGGATGTGCAAAACATTTCCTCTTTATTTAAATCCCTCAGATGTTAGCGCTAGGAGACTACCTTCACAAAGTTTTCAAATCAGTCTCACCAAGCAGCCAAACTATACAGTTTTTGTTTTAGTTCTTTCGGTAACCTACATGCAGTATTCTGACGTTAACAAATGGGGTCTCTGCAGACTCTCATGCTTCTCGCTTAGTGCTGCACATGAACAATTAACAATCATGTTGTTAGTAACAATAATGTTTTACAAAAACACAAGCCACCTGTAAAATTTCAGTACCAGTAGCATTTTATCTCTCCAGCATTCCTTGTAACTACCCACCCCAGCCTGAGAAGGTCAGAGCTCACATTAAACAAAATCTTTCACACTGTGTACTCTCCTCTTTTACTGGGCATTCCAGACCATTGCATGTCCCTTAACCCCTTCAGCACTTTCTTTACCTTCAGTCATCTGTTAATACACTTTATAGCTTAATATTAGACTGTAATTGTAAAACATTTTGAACGGTTTGCATAACTACATCAGTACTACATGTTTTTAACATAAATATTAATTCATTTGTGAAGAAACTGTAGGCTAATATGCATTTTATGAAGAATAATCATGAGAAAATTCATTTTTCTCAACAGTATGTTGTACTTGTCACTGTGCTTTTAGGATGAAAACACTAGCTTTTGATACTTATATTTTACCAAATGCTGCTGTCATTTTTACACAGGTTTCAGGCTTCTTTCTTGGCTTTACCAGTTCACCATTTCTTCTTTTCCGCCTCTGACCACAAAAAGAAAAAAAACTTCCAGACAGCCTTTGTGTCTTCAGCGGGCTACTACTTTGTCTGATCCACAGATGGATGACCCTTCTATGGCCATTTCTGGTTCCTCAGACCACTCATCCTCTTTCTTGGGTTCCTCTGGTTTAGTCCCTTCAGCTACAATAGATTGGGGGTTAGACACAAGATTTTGGCATGTCATTTTAGAGATGTACATGGCAGTGATTTTTCTGTGCTTCAAGGTTGTATTTTAGAGCAAGTATTTGTTGAAAATGATGATGAAATTCTTTTGAAAGAAAAATTGTTATACAAAGAGTCTGTCTTTATTCTGAAATATGATACTTTGGTCCCTATGGGACTGAATGGAGAGGTTAATTAGAAGTATTTTATTTAATTGATTGAGTTGAATGGAGATGTTAATTAGAAGTATTTTATTTAATTGTTGATTGAGTTTGTTTTTTTTTTTTTTATAAAAGGTAACACATTTTTAGCTGAATTTTGTAACTCCTGGAAGATTTTTTTTTACCGAGCCGCTAGAGAATAAAATACTTTTGGGTCTGAACTAGTGGTATTGATTTTCTTATTGTTGCTAGCTGTATGGACATGCTATGTGTTAGTTGGAGTGCCCTCGGTGGGCATGGGTGAACCACTCGTCTCTGTCATAGAGGAACGAGCGGGGAATGCTCCTCTGCTTAGCTGGACTATGATGCCTGTTCCCCCGAGGTGAAGTCCCTGACAGGAGTCAGTCTGCTTCTTTGGTGATTCCTATAAAAAAAAAAAAGCAGAAGGTAAACAGTTATCTCCTCCTGTCTCTGTTACTTCGGACAGGGAAGATTTATTGGGTTTAGCACAACAGTTAGTTCAGGCTGTTAACCCTTCTGTTTCTTAACTTTCTAGTAGTAGAAAAAAAGGAGTTCTTTATTTTTATGAAAATTTCCACTGAGATGAAAAGGGAATTGATTGTGAGGGAACAACTTCTGTTTTTTATCCTCAGGAAACTGATTCTAATTCTGAGGAGAGTATTTCTTCCAGTTGTACCTTTGACAAATTCTTTTTCTGAATTCATATCAAGGATGAATCAGTTGTTTTACTTGGCACATGATGAGTTTCTTACAACTGGAATTTTCTCAACCTGCTTGTGTTCCTCCTATACTTTCAGGCTTGGTGGATGTTTTTATTACAACCTGCAACATCTTCCCAACCAGCCTGTAGCCCGTAAGAAGGCAGATTGTGTAAAATTCCTCAGTCTTACAAATTCTTATTTTCTAGTCCCAGATCTGACCCTGCAGTGCTTTACTTGGTAAATACTTCTGCATTTAAACTGTCAGTAAATATTAAACCTTCCCTATTTGACAAGGATGGGAAAGTTTTTGATATATTTGGAAAAAGCGTGTATTCCTCTGCCATTCTTATTCTAGGATTCTTAATTGTTAAATTTTTCCTTGCTTGCTTTTTGGAATGTGGGAACATTTTTGCCACTTTATCTTCTTCAGAGGGCAACCATTCTTCAAATAATCTTTTTGCTTCTGTTTCTCAAGTAACCAAACATTCTTTGGAATGTGCTTATGACTCAGATAATGCGTCTCCCAGAGCAGCAGCTACTGGTTATTTTATAAGATCATTTGCATGGTTACATTCTCAAAATTTGCCTGAAGATGTTAAAGCTGAAATAGTGAATCCTCCATTGACAGAGATTGTATTTGGACCATCAGCTAATAAGGTCCTGAAACAGTATGATGAAAGAGCGAAAATGATTCAAGTGGTGACTCAAATTTTTCATACTTCCTTCTCCACATTTGGTAATGATAGCATCCCTAACTCAGGGTATTTTATTGACAAAATAAGCAGACTCTGCAAACTTCTGTCAAACCAACTTTTAAAAAAAACACATTTTCAGTTATCAACGACTTGCTTATCTTTGCAGAGTCTTTTTAAAAGTGCTGAGAATTGCTCACTTGTGTAAGAGAGCTCGTTTGTAGATTGTGTTTCTAAAGTCTTTTTTGATTCCTTTTCACAGGATTGTATTCCTGGGGTATGTTCTAGATACTTCAATTCAAAAACCTTTTCTGCCACGGGAAAAAAAAAGATCTGTATTTAGATATTCCTGAGTTTTTCCCTATAAGTCCTTGACTTCAGCAAGGGAATTTCTCAGGGTAATAGGATTCAGAGCATCAATGATTTTCAGGATTCATCTAGCCAGACTCCACGTGAGAAAGATTCAGTAGTGCCTAAAATCTCAATGTTCCCAACATCAACATCCCCTGACATTTAAAATGCCAGTTTTGGGATTTATGCAAAAGGAACCGCTTTGGTGGAGAGGCCAGTTTTATCTGAATCCATGTTTCCCATTCTCCCTTCTAACTCCAGTGCACTCTCTAATATAACACATCTGTTAGACTTTGCTTGGAGAACTGAGTCTTTGGGGGTAAAAGGGCAAGGATCTTTCGAACATCATTATGAAGGCTATGTGATTTACTAAGCCGAAACCGGTCTGTTCTCCTATATTTCAATATGTGCTTCTAAGCAACACTTATTAAATACTATTTGTTTGCCACAGTCTGCTGGTTTCATCATTTGCTTTTTGGAACACAAAAAATAGTATCTAATGCACAACGCCATTCAGAAAACACCTCCAGCCCATAGATAGAGTAAACCCTTGGTCTCTTCTTCAAATTATTAAGACTGAGGCACCCGAAGAGCCAAACGAGCTGTAGACCTGGTTAATCCACTTTTAAATATGTTGCCGTCCCGTAGGCCCAGTACATCTATACACTTAGCTTTTGTGGTAGAAATAATTCTACAAGTGTCTTCAGTAGAAAATGATGAATCCAAACCCAAAATAGAAAACATCCAGTAAATAAAAAGTTCACAAAGCACTTACAGTATGTCCGACACACCCATTTACATGCAGTATACAAAAACGCCCAGAAAAACGAACAAACTAATAAGCTTGTAGTTCACAAATTAACTCCTGATACTGTCCAAATAGTGTAGAACCAAACCAGATGGCAATACCAATAAACATATTAGGTTGAGAACACCAACTGGAAGGTGGTCAAGCAGAACTGACCTAGGTCAATGTTGAAGAGACCCAGTTCATCTAGTTATGACATCTCAGAGGTTGAATCCTCATCAGGTATGGACCCAGATACACAGCACGCCCCAGATTCACCTGCATCCAAAAGAAGTAACACACAAGTTCCTTTCGGTACAGACAAAGGAGAGCAGGGAGGAAACACCCCAAAGGTAGATTATATGGAAGGACTGTTGAAGCTAATGATTCAGAAATAACCAATAAGAATAATGTGTTGAATATCTCCTCCACTTCTTTGTCAAAATCTGATACAAGTTGTGAATAAAGGGCTCAATTTCATTCTTGTTTTTTTTTTTTTTGTCTCTGAAGATATTCTTACACAGAACATTATTTCTTTTTGTAGATTGCTCATTAAGGTTATACTTTCAGTCAACATCCAGTTCTGACTGTCAGGATGTACTTAAATGTCATAAATCCCATTTTACACTGCCAGTGCATCACAATGTTCATATGTTCCAGACTTCCATTCTCAAATATTTACACTTTCATTCTGGGGAATTCTGAGCTAAATCTAATAATGTCTCAAAGATTGAAATTCAGGCCATACTGGAACTGGAGAGTAATCATGATCTTGGTTATACTACCTGCTGACAAAGGTGGGGCGGTGGTAGTTATGGACTGGGCACAATACAATATGGAAGCTGGCAGACAACTAAATGATGGGCGATATTATACATGCATCCCAGTGGACCCACCATTTAGGTTTAAGAAACAAATAGACCAATTTTTGGTGTTTGCCAAGGATGAGGGACTTATCGATACTACTCTTTATCATCTGATAGTGTCAGATCCAGTGAGCCAGTACATCTTATTTCTCTTCAAAATACATAAGGATCTTCATCAACCACCAGGTAGGCCCATTGTTTCAGGCAGGGGCTCCATCACCGAGCCACTCTCACAATTCCTTACGAAATACCTACAACCACTATTGAAATGGGTTCGGTCCCGAATACAGGATACCAAGGAACTTCTACAGGTGATCTCTGAGATGCAGTTGGAACTGGTTTGGATGTCTCCACTCTATACACCAACATTCTTCATTGGGCGGGTTTGGAAGCATTGGAATATTGGCTGTACAATTCAGAAATGTATCAACCAGGGTTTAATACCTTTTTGATCTGCCTTGCGAAACATGTTCTAACCCAGAACGTATTCTATTACCAAAATAAATGTTATCTGCAGGTCCAGGGCACAGCCATGGGGGCTTCTTTTGCCCCTATTTACACTGACCTTCTTATGGCCCATCTAGAAGGACAACTCATTTATGACAGCTCACATAATATTTACTTAGAGGAGATTGACATCTGGAGACGATATCTAGATGATTGCTGGCTACTATGGAGATCAGATGTAGAATATCTTATGGAATTTGTGGGGTACCTCAACGAAAATAAATGGGGCATACATTTTACAGTTAATTAAAACAGCAATAAGAGCATGTTTTTGGATGTCCTAATTTCCAGGAATAATGATCATATCTTGGAATTTGAGGTTCTCTTCTTCGTGCCTCCAGCTTCTATCCACCACACATCTGCAGGAACATCCCCAAATCACAGTTCCTGCGGATGAAGCGTATATGCTCACATAATGCCACTTACGAACAATATAAGGAGGACCTTACCACCAGATTTAAGGATAGGGGTTATAAAATGGGAAATATCTACAATGCCAATAATTGGGTGGCCACACTTGATAGGAGAGAACTTCTGAGATACAGGGAAAAGCAATCTATGATTCACTTAGTTACCACCTATGGAAGAAACATTGACGTGTTGTTAAATAGTGTCCGAAGGCATTGGAATATCCTTCTAGCAGATAATAAACTTTTAGATTTCCTTCAGGAGAGATGTTACTTTTCATTTAGAAGAGGTAGAAATTTAGGATCACACTTCAGCCACTATAAACATGTCCTCAGGACTAAGGATGATCCGACACAACCTTAACGGGGGGATTTATGGGTTGCGTCCCCTATGGTCACTGTACTCATTGTGGAAAAGTTATGAAATCCAAACAGTTCACGAGCAAAAATACTGGCAGTGTGTTTGACATCTCATATTTTGCTAACTGCAGTTCGGATTGGGTGATATACCTTGCCACATGTACCGTTTCTGCATTTTATGTAGGACAGACCTTTCAACCCCTCAGACTGAGGATATTGGAACACTATAGTGATATGAGAACAAAGAAAATCACTAATGCACTATACAAACGTTCACTGGGACATAAGAACATACTTTTCAGGTTTATGGTGATTGATAGAATTATTGGCAACAGGATCAACAAAGTTGGATGGCACCCAATAATAAAGAAAAATGGATTATAAAGTTGGGAGGTTTATTCCCACCAGGGCTTAATGAACATTTGTAATTGACCAATTAGCCGAAGTCTCATTTACAGGTCAAACTATAAAAGGAAACAATTGTTTTATGGTTCTTTATCACACTGATGAAGGCTATTTACTTTGTATAGCCGAAACCAGTCTGTTTCCTTTTTTATGTTATGAGGATATTTAGCCTTTTCAGTTAATAAATACTGAATGCTACAGTTTGCTGGCTCCCTGGTATATTTTTTAGTGCTATTTGGACTTTTGGAGCTGTACAGTTGTTGCCGTACCTGCAGGGGCTGCTGTTTTTTGAATAAAATTTTCTTTCTCTAAGCCATGCACAGTAAGGTATCCTTGCATTCACTGCTGCTGCAGTATTCTTAACATATGGGATTCCCTGCCATGGAAGCCCGACATCCGAGCAGTCTACCAAAGACTCCTGTTGCTTTAAAGGTAAGCCCAACGTCACCCAAATGTTCTTTGTATATAGCGTAGGGCATGAAGGTAACCCATAGCCAGAACAACTTTGCTGCTTATCCAAACCTATCTTTTCACTGTTGGTCTGTTTACCTGTATCCGTTTTTCTGAGATGACTGTACGCTGGTTTGCTGATTTCTCTTCAATTGCAGAGAAGTGCCCCATTGGGGTTTTTGTTTTTTTCCTGTCATTTGTGCTTCTTGGGGTTAATGTCATCCAGGAAGGGTAAATGCCCATGTGGGAGACTGGTTCCCCATAAAGATCTCCACGGTAAGTGTCGTTTTTGTCTAGGAGCTTCTCATGACCATACATCTTGTTCAGTTTGTCAGTCGTTTGTCCCGAAAACCCTTCACAGTAAACTTTTTTCCCTTTCCTTGTATCTTGACAACTAGCATCTTAAGCTTCTCTGTAAAGATACAGTGGATGGAATCTCCCGCCCCGAGGGACAGCCATTAGGTAAGAAGAAGATGAAAAAGGTATGACCAGAATCTGCCAAGTGTTTCTCCTGAGGTCACTACAAACCTGGAAGCTTGCCTGGGTGTGTTGTCGGATTTCTGTGCCGCAACCTTGTTGGAGGCCGATGAGGATCTGGCTGGCAGCATGTCTGAAGAGGCTTTGCAGGCATCCATCTCTGATTTTCAGGGGGAACCACGTTTGATTTTTTTTTTCAGAGGGGCCTAGGGGAGTTCCTCCATTTTTAGTTGGGGAAAAAGTTCCTACTGCGGTTCTCGATTGTTGTCCTGCTTACTTCTGCCAGACAGGTGTCGGAGTTAAAGGCCCTTATGGCTTGTCCTTCATTTTTGATCTTTCCTGAAGGCAGTGTCTTTGTGCACTGACCCTTCTTTTATGCCTAAGGTGGATAATGAGCTATAACCTAAACTATTAATCTGCCTACTTTTTCCCCTCTCCACAAACTGACAGTGAGAGGGTGCTGCATACTTTGGACATGCACAGGCAACTCAGGGTTTATTTGGATAAGACTAAGGCTATTAGAAAATCTGATCAATTATATGATCTTCGTGTTTCACTGTTGCAGTCATTACATTTGGGTTATCCTGCTGGCAGATTGCCCTCAGTCGGCCTGAATCAGCAAGTCGCCGGTTCTCAGAGAGGTGCTTTTGCAGCCCCTGACGCCTGCTACTTTAGAGTCGCAGGCCGCTACCGACTTCCACGTGGAGTCGGCCAGGCCACAGGAAACTCAAGGTATTGGAGCCTCGGAGATTATTACCTCAGATGGGTCCGGAGCCGCTGAGCAGGCATCGGCTTCTGAGGGTGTATTCAGACCTAAACAATTATATATTAAGCCAACTTCAAAGACTAAAACACCTTTAAAGACAAAGAAGCAAGTTCACCAGCCACAAGGACAGGCCTCCATGCCCAAAAAACAGATGCTCAAAATGGCCGAAAACTTAATTACCTTGATCAGGGATTCCCATCCCCCTCCTGATAAGAGGCCTAGGCAAGAGGCAGACTATGAATCTTCAGATCAGGTTTCCATTACTTCTGATTCCTCTTCTGATCAGGAATATTCTGTCCCCCCCCCCCCCCATGAGGATTCTGATGCTGAAGAATCAATTCCTTCTGAGGACTACTCTTTTGGAGAAACCTTGCATGCCATGAGGGAGCACTTCCACTGCGAGAGCCAAGATTTTTCAGAATCTAAGAAAAGGCTCAGAGACTTCCTTTTACTTCCTCAACACAGGCCTCTAGTTTTTCCACCTGTGTTGGACATTGTAGATGTGTTCTCGGAGTCCAGTCTGACCCCTGACTCTTTACCTCCAGCTCCTGTTAAGCCGGACAGATACTGCAGAGTCCCTGACTCTTATAAATTTCTTTTTAAAAACCTTTCTGCCGACCCAGAAACTATTTCTCTGAGTCCAAAAGGGGTCAAGGCTTCTACTGCAAAAAAACCCTACCCCCTCTGATAGGGATTCTACGGCTCTGGATAGATGGGGGAAAAAAGATTTACACATCTGCTACTTTGGCTATAAGGGCCTTAAATTGCCAGTTTCATATGCTCAAATATCAGCAATATATCATGACACTGCTTAAACAAAACAATTATGGCAAATTCTGAATGTGCAGAAAACAAAGAAATACAAGATTTATTGCATGCATACTTTGCAATGTGGTTTTGATTCTCTGGAGGCCTCCTGCAGGGCCGCTGTTACGGGTTCTGTCATTAGGAGGCATGCTTGGTTGAAAGAACAAAATCTGCCTGACCATGTTAAAGCAAAATTATTAGATGCTCCTTTACAACATGATACCTTGTTTGGTGTTAAGGCAGAAGAGGTGTTAAAGAAAATAGAAGACAAAGCTAAATCTATGCAAACGGTCAAGGATTTCTTACAGATACAGCCACCTAGATTTAGCAGACACTGGCCTACAAAGAATTGGCCCTTTCCAGTCTCAGACAGACCTCAAAGGGGCAGAGCCAGACGCCCTAGAGGCAGATCACAGCCGCAAGGATCCTACAGGTCTAAGCAGTGGAGTGCCTCTACCTCCATAGGTGTAGAGGACAAATCACAGTCATACAGGAAACAGCCCCAATGACTTCCCCCTGCCTGCACCGGGCATTTATCTTCTGGCAGCACCCTTAGGGGGGAAAACTAGCACTTTTTTCTCAAAATTGGCAAATTATAACCCAGGACAAATGGGTTCTAGGCATAGTGTCTCAAGGCTACAAGTTTCATTTCCATACCCTACCAAGGGCAAACGGTTGGCCAGACCTGCCAAAAAATGACGGCTATTCAACAAGTGCCTCAGCAAGAGCAGGGACAAGGATTTTACTCAAGACTGTTCTTGGTACCCAGAAAGGACAAAGCATGGAGACCAATACTGGACCTATCTATTCTAAACACTTTCCTGGATATACCAAAATTCAAGATGTTGACCTTACAGCACCTTCTGCCCATGCTGGGCAGCAAGGCTTGGCTTGTGACTTTAGACCTGAAAGAGGCATACCTGCATGTCCCTATCAGACAAACATGCAGAAGATTCCTCAGATTCAAAGCTGGCTCAAAGCATTACCAATGCTCTGCACTGCCCTTTGGCTTATCTACTGCACCCAGGGTCTTCACAAAGTGACTGGCACCAGTAATTGCATTCTGCAGACAAAGAGGAATACAAATATATCCTTACTTGGACGACTGCCTCATACAAGAAGAGAACAAGGGCATTCTACTACAGCATCTGACGTTTGTGTTAAGACTTTTAACATGCCCAGGGTACACAGTCAGCAAAAAGAAATCAAAACTAGTACCCTCTCAAGAGCTAATATTCCTGGGTGCAAGCTTAAATACAACTGCCCAGATAGCTTATCTCACTCCAGACAAACAAAGGCAACTGATTACCTATTTCAAGGAAATGGCAACAAAGGCCTAGTTATCTGCAAGAAAAATTCTGCAGACTTTGGGCTTCATGGCATCCTGCATCTTACTAATTCCATATGCAAGACTGCATATGAGGAAAATTCAATGGTACCTAAAAAGTGTTTGGACGCAACATTGCCACAGTCTGGAAACAATGATTACTCTAATTCCCTGCCTGCAACAGGAGTTTCGATGGTGGGAAAAGGCTTGTCACCAAAACAAGGGACAGCCATTCTCACTAACCCCAGCCAGGCAGTGCCTAACAATGGATGCATCAGATTATGCGTGGGGGGCACACATGGCAGGAAGAGGCATTCAGGGCACCTGGTCCACAAACCAGAAACATCTATATATCAATCAAAAAGAGGTGCTAGCTGTTCATAATACCCTGGCAGCCTTCAAGGACCTACTTCATCCGGGACAACTACTGATAAAGACAGACAACACCATGGTCATGTGGTACGTAAACAAGCGGGGGGGCACTCATTCTTATCCACTGTGCAGACTAGCCATGGCTTTATGGGACACAGCATTGACTTATCAAGTTCATCTGCAGGCACAATTCCTGCCAGGAAAAGAAAACACTCTGGCAGATGAACTAAGCAGAAATCCCATGAATCCCCACGAGTGGCACCTGGATCCACAAGTCTTCAGCATGATAAAGAAATGGTGATGCCCAGACATAGATCGATTTGCCTCCCCTCAAAACAATCAACTAAAAAGATTCTGCACAAGAACTTATCACAGACAAGCTTGTAAAGTGGATGCCTTATCTTTCAACTGGACAAACCTATCAGTATATGCCTTTCCACCACTACCTCTCCTCCCCAAGGTACTCCTAAAGGTCAGGCAGGAGAAACCAAAAATTATTCTGATTGCTCCAGACTGGCCACGCCAGTACTGGTATCCGATCTTACGGAACTTGTCCCAATACCCAGCCTGAACCTTACCTCAAATACCTCATCTGCTGTCCCAACAAAACAATCAGATTTTGCACAGCCAACTCAGGACCCTAAACCTGGCAGCATGTCGGATAATGTAGCCATACAAACCACATCTCTCAGTAAAGCTGTGATGGATGTCATTTTAGAAGCCAGAAGGCCTAGTACTAGAAAATCCTATGCTGGTAAATGGAAGAGATTTTGCACTTGGAACCAAGCTCAAGGAACTGATACAGCTGTCCCAAATATTCCTCAGATTTTGCAATATTTAACTGAGATGCTGGACAAAGGCCTAACTTTCTCATCATTTAAAATCCATGCCTCTGCCATTTCGGCTCACTACAATACAGAGCCACCACTCTTTTCTCATCCTTTATTAAGGCAGTACCTCAGAGGAGCCAAAAACTTAAGGCCTCCAAGGAGAACGCCAGTACCTGCATGGGATTTAAATTATGTCTTGGAAAAACTCACCTTACCTCCTTTTGTGGCAGCTGTTACTGCAGATATAAAATTCTTATCTTGGAAAACAGCTCTGCTCCTAGCAATAACTTCTGCAAGATGAGTTTCAGAGCTACAGGCTGTCATGGCCGTGGAACCCTTTATCATTTTTTTATCCAGACAGGGTCTCTCTGAGAACAAACCCTACATTTACGTCTAAGGTGGTATCCACTGTAGTCCTTAACCAAACTATTCATTTGCCAACCTTTTATCCAAATCCACAGAACAAGGGGGAGAAAATTCTGCATTCTTTGGACGTGCACAGACAACTTAGATTCTACTTGGACAAAACTAAAGTTTTCAGAAAGACAGAACAATTACTTGTGGCATATGCCACAGCATCACAAGGAAAGGCCATCTCCAAGCAGACTTTCAAAGTGGATAGGTCACTGCATTTGTTTCTGCTACTCACAGCATGGCAAACCAGTGCCTAAGGGCATTAGGCTACATTCAACCAGAGCTGCAGCCACTTCTGCAGCATTTCTCAGGGGAGTACCAACCAAAGACATTTTAGTGGCTGCCACTTGGAGTTCATTGCATACTTTTACAAAACATTACAATCTGCCTCTTTACTCTAAATCCAGGGCAGGCTTTGCCACTGCAGTTATGCAGGGCCTCATAGCCGCTCCTAATGCTATTTAACTCCAGCCCCCCAACCATAGCTTTGGGACTCAACCCAAATGTAATGACTGCAACAGTGAAACACTAAGTACATAGTACAGTTGTGTACACTTACCATAAATGTAGATGTTCGAGTGTATTCACTGTTGCAGTCCAGGTTACACACCCGCCACCCCCTTATTTTTGCTGGAAGTTATCTTTACTTCTCTAATCTATGCAACCTAGGTGGTGTATTTGCTTATAGATGAAAGTAAAGCTTATTTCTGGTGTATGTATGTTTTATTTACATAAGTTTAGCCTACCCTTTTGGGGGCACCTGACATCTGGGGCAAGAAAAAAACAAATAAAATGGTATCCGTTGCATCTTTTTATACCCCTGATGACCTGACGTCAGGGAAGAGGTGACAGCAACTGACGCAGGACCCAAGACTTTGGGATTCAGGCCGACTGAGGGCAACCTGCCAGCAGGATAACCCAAATGTAATGACTGCAATAGTGAATACATTCGAACATCTACATTTATGGTAAGTGTACACAACTGTACTTTTCTTTTCATCCTAGATGTTTGGGACTTGCTGTATCCAAGCAAACTATTTCTTCTTGGATTTCTAAGGCTGTTTCTCTGTTGCACTTTTCATGGTAAGAGCCTTCCCTCTTCCAGCAAGGCATTTTCTACTAGATCTGTGGCTTATTCTAGTGCTTTTTTCAAGGGCTTGGATACTAATTCTGTTCTTGAAGCAGCTACCTGGACTTCTCTGCATACCTTTACCATGAACTACAAGTTGGATGGTATCGCTAGAGCTAGGGTTGGTTTTGCTAGTACTATTCTTCATGGCTTTCTAGGGGAATCCTCTGCTCCCACCCCCTTCCTAGCTTCTTCTTGAGGTTTTACACTCTCCCATATGTGAATAATACTGCATCAGTGAATGTAAGAACATAGTACAGTTGTGTAAAATCTTACCTTAACTGTAGATGTCCTTGCCATCACTGCTGCAGTATTCACTCCCTTCCCCCCCCCCCCCCCCGGTCCTTTGCCTCCCTGGGTGTGCAGATTACCTGTTGGGTTTGTTGGAGTGATGTTTCCTACTGGGACAATCAGTTCTGAATGTGGTAGGCCTGAACATCACCTGTATGCCGTACGCTATGCAAGGAACATTTGGGTGATGTTCACTGTACCTTTAAAGCAACAGAAGTCTTTCATAGACTGGCCGGACGTCAGGCTTCCATGGCAGGGAATCCCGTATGTTAAGAATTCTAGAGCAGTGAAGGCAAGGTCATCTGCCGTTATGGTAAGATTTTACATAACTGTACTTTCCATCATGTTAACCTATATGTCCCACTAGGTGGAGCACTTTAGGTCATGCTCTTCTGCATGACCACCATTAGCTCATAGTCGTATTTGTCTGATTGTAGGGACCTTAAGACATCATACATCCTGACACTGGGCAAGCACCAGATAGTAACCTTGTTCTTGTAGTCTGATGATTGTGGAGTGTGCTTGGCTAGTGAGAGATGATGATTGTGGAGTGTGCTTGGCTAGTGAGAGAGACACCCATGACTAAAATATTTTCCCTGGGTAGAAGTTGTTAATTCGACCTTATGGGGATGAGCTTGCTTCCATTTTCCTTGTGACACTTGTGTGATCTTTTTGGATTTGCAGTATGTGGGAATGCCAAGAGAGTAACTTTTAAGTTGTAGACTCAAGTCTGCGATATTTCAGTGTGTGTGTGGTCTCTAAACCTTTATCACTTTGTTTTTCTTTGTATCCCCAGCATAAATTATAAACTTAGTTTGGGATCATTGATTTTCATGACCTGTCTAATATATTGTGTATTTCTAGATGTTTATATCAGCTTCCCAAAAAATAAAACCATGTGCTGTTTACATTTGCGAAAGTCAACTTTTTAAATTTTGATATATGGGAATACATTCCTGATGCAACCTATAGTCCATCTGGCAGAGATATCAGCATTTCCTAGTAACTTTATGATGATATCTCAGGGAGATGTACTTTCTAGAATGTGGCAAAAGAGCAGAATGTTTAAAAAAAAAAACATTTACAGCATGTAAACCCATAGTGAATTAACAAGTAATTAATATATTTTTCAGAGTGTTGGCTCTGTGACTTTGATTGTCTTGTAATTTCACATGTACTGTCAGGGCATCATTGGAAATCATATTGCCAAGTAGGTACTGGCTCATATAACCATAAGTAACATAAAATGGAAACTAGTACATTGTAGTGGAAGCATGCATTATGGCACAGGTGGCTTCTGCATGTCCTCAAAGATTAAGTCATCATGGCAGTGTACATAGTCTGACATCAGGAAGGTTGAGAAAGGGACATTTGACAACATAAGTTCTTAAAAGTGCTATTTTTGCAAGCACATGAGAAAATTACTTTATTTCTGGTTTCAGTGTTGCCTGTATGCCATGCCCCAAAACAAGTATGCAAATCAAAAAATACCTCTCCGTCATACCTATCAACCTGGAGTCATCAAAAATCTAGACAAAGGACCATGAAAATTACCTACAACTGGCCAAAAATTGAGGCACTGATTAACATAAAATTTGCATACATAATCATGTAACCCGCCAACTACAACAAATTGTGGGATACCAACATGAAGATTGAAGTAACTAAGTAATAAGTAATGGCAGGCATTTTAATTTCAGACTTCACATCCCTCAGAAAATACATAATAATGCAAAACATGTTATTCTAGCAATTTTCTAAGTTTATTGGCGCAATATTTAAAACCTGCCTCTATTTTTGGGAATTTGTCCCACCATTACTTCTGGCTTTGTCCAGATTTGTTTCTCTGAGGGATGCATTGTACACATAGGCATTTTAAACAGCATTCACGTTCCAGTGTCTTTTAGTTTGAATAGATACAAATAATAAAGAAGTACTTGCTTTAGAAACATTGGAAACCAGTGTAGTCTTTACATAGTAGTACCACTGACCTTTTCTGGTCCTTATGTTTTCCATACCAACTCTGCTCCACATTCACAAGGGCTATAGTTTCTGTTTAGTTTGCCTGAACAGATAGCTACAACTGTATAACTAGCAACAATAGTGCCAGTCCAAACCAGATACTACAAAACATCAGTAATTACTTCCTAAATGTGCAAGTTCCCCTAAACAATCTAAAATAAATGAGTACAACAAATGCAGCAAACTACATAGCAGAAGAAAACCGCATACATGAGAGTAATCTGAAAGTGTACAACTATTCACGCAGCACTACTTAAGGACTCTAACTACTGTTGGACTACTGTTGGACATAGCTTCCCTAAGCTTTGTTATCCTGCCGACCATGGTACCTAAGCTGGATGGACACTCTTGATAGCCCACCCATCATCATACTTCCACATCTCCGAACCATAAAACCCGGAGGGAAGTACATCAAAGAAACTAGAACCCCCCCCCAGAAAGACGGAGAAACCCACAGTACCATTGCCACACTGTGACAGGCACTGCATACAACAACCATTTAAAGTTATAGTCCCCAAAGAGATGCAGTGAGCAGTACATGCCACTGACATTAAAGGCGTCACCTTAAAAGACCTAGCACTGCCTAGAATACTACAGTTTTCTCGACCATGCAGAAATTTCTCTGTTTAGAAAAAATAAATGAAGGAGTAAAAAGCCTCCAGGTACACATTCCAAGTGCTGTTATCTCATTTACACCCACACCTACACAATATACCCCACTTTTACCTGTGAGGCCAGTGGGACAAAGGTCTGTTCCATGGATTGAGTTTTTATCTTCAGCCCCACTGAATAGTCCAGGCTGCAGAACACAGTGCCACCGATGTGCTTCGTGTTTCACTGTTGCAGTCATTACATTTGGGTTATTTGCTTGCAGTAGCCCTCAGTCGGCCTGATTAACAAAGTCTTAGGTCCTACGTCGGTTGCTGTCTCTTCTTCCATGACGGCAGGTCGTCAGGGGTATAAAACATGCAGCTGATGTCATTACACCAGTCTTTCTTGTTGTGCGGTGCCCGAAGCAGAAGCAGTTCGCAAGTGCCGGTCGGCCGACTCCTGAAATGTTTGTTTTCGAGTTTCAGAACCGAAGTCTTCAACTAAAAGCTAAATACTCCATTGGGGAAACTTTTTCTTGCTCTAAACTGATGTCAATAAAAGTAAATAATTGCATTTCTTGTGGAAAGCAAATACCTCATAAAGATTTTCATTCATACTGTATTCCTTGCCTAGGCCCTGACCACGACGTACCATTCTGTCGGTTTTGTGCCTTATTTAAACCACGAACTATCCGTCGATATATTTGCGCTTCTAAATTTTTTGGTGCTCGGTTCAGTTATCCTGATATGTCTTCGGTAAGCCATCCGACTACCGACATTCCGAAAAAACGCAAAGATAAAGACAGAGACAGGCCACCCAGTTCACCGGTACTCAGTGAGGCGCTTTCGCAGCCCCTGATATCAGATTTGCAGGCCTCTACTGAGACCGATTCGGAGTCCGGTATCCCGTGAGATGCTTCAACTGTGGAAACTGTGGATGTCTCTACCTTGGATGGGTCCGGAGCCGCTGTGCACGCACCGGCTTCTGAGGCTGTATTCAGGCGTACTGACTTGCATATTTGTCGTCATCTTCTTCTTCAAGGCCTAAAACTCGAACCATGCCTAGAAAACTTTCACCCAGACCTCATGGACAGGCCTCTATGCCTAAAAAACAAATAAGAATGACTGAAGACCTTATTACTTTAATCAAGGGAAGCCAACCTTCCCCCTCTGAGAGACCTAGGACTTTGTTTGCTTATGATACTTCTGACCAGGATTCTGAAATTTTTGTTTCCTCTGATAACCAGGATTTACCCTTATGTACCTATGAGGATTCTGATGCTGAGGACTCTATTCCCTCTGCTTCCCCTCTAGAGGATTTCTCTTTTGGTGAAACCTTGCTTACTCTCAGGGAGCTTTTTCATTGAGAAAGTCAGGATTTCTCTGAGTCTAAAAAGAGGCTTAGAGATTTCTTACTCCTGCCCCAGCACAGGCCCTTAGCTATACCTCCTGTACTAGACATAGTTGATGATGCCGTTTCGGAATCTAGCATGACCCCTGACTCTACTTCCTGCTTCCAGAAAACCTGATAGATATTACAGAGTTCCTGACTCTCACAAGTTCCTTTTCAAAAATCCTATTGCGAATCCTGAAACAGTTTCACAAGGACCCAAGGACATTAAAGCTACTACTGCCAAAAATCCTACCCCCTCTGATAGAGACTCCAGGGCGCTGGATAGATGAGGTAAGAAGGTATACACTTCTGCATCCTGGGCCATTAGGGCCTTGAATTGCCAGTTTCATATGTTAAAGTATCAGCTGCATATTATTGGATTGCTTAAACATAAAATGATGTTGATTCCTGATTGTGCTGAAAATAAGGATTTACAGGATTTTATGCAGTCTACTGAAAAAGTTGGTAAACATACATTGCAATGTAGGTTTGATTCACTAGTGGCATCTTGCAGGGCTTTGGTAACTGAGTCTGTACTTAGAAGGCATGCTTGGATTAAGGAGCAATCCTTGCCAGATCATGTTAAAGCGAAATTACTGGATGCTCCCTTAAATCATAGGTTCATACTTGGCTTAGCCCGATTCTGTATGGCTTACGCCATCCCTTGATTTGTGTATACTGTGCCCTTTTTAAGGTTTAGTTTACTTGTGCCTCTGTGTAATAGTGACACGGGAGTAATCCCTGAGACAAACCTACGATCTCCCATCCACTTATCAAGATTCTTCTTGAAGAGATTCAGTGAGGTGCTCCGCCTCACATGAACTGGAATTCTATTCCAGAGCGAAGGGAGCCTCTGGGTTATGAACCTATCCCTCCAGCAAGTTCTATTTATTTCTGTGCTGAGGTTCAAGTCCCTCGAGCGTGTGGCTCTAAGGGATTTAGATTTACTGAGTTGGAGCATGTCCATTAATTCTGGATTTGACATAGCTTTGTATGTCAGGCATAGATCGCCTCGAAGTAGGCGGTATGCAACTGAGTAGAGCTGGAGTTTTTTTAACCGAGCAGCATATGGCACCTGTTTGAGACCCTTGATCCTCTTGGTGAGATACTTTTGGGGTCTTTCTAATTGCTGCAGGTGTCGGGTAAGGTACATCCCAAAAGGGGCATTGTATTCTATGATGGGCCTGATGAGGGATGAATAAAGGGGCACGATTACCTCTCTTGATCTAGATGTGAAACCCTTCGTGATGAGGTGGGCTGTGTAGAAGGTCTTTCTAACTACTTTGGCAATGTGGTTTTCAAAGGAGAGATTGCTATCAACTTGGGTCCCCAGGTCCCTAATAACTTTCTCTGTACTTAATGGGTTTCCGCCTATGTGGTAATTTGTGGGCACATTGTTTTTGCCAAAGGGTATGCATATACATTTTTTGGCATTTAGCTTTAAACCATGGCGCTGGCACCAGTTATCTGTCTCTGTGAGACCTTTTTGAAGGATGTTTGTGTCAGCTTGAGAGTTGATTATGGCGCCCAGTTTGCAGTCGTCTACGAACTTGGTGAGCCATAGTCCTCCCACGTTTGCCTGTACCTCGGAAAAGTATATACCGAACAAGAGTGGTCCCAGGACAGAACCCTGTGGGACGCCACTTGTGACCGGTTTCGAGTCTGACATGGCTCCAGCAACTCTCACTCTGTGGGTTCTGTCTTTGAGCCAGTTTGCGACCCATCTTGTGACATAGGGGTTTATATTTAAGCTGGATAGCTTATCTATGATGCCAGTGGGGTATTGTGTCAAATGCCTTTGCAAGGTCCAGATAGGCTGTGTGGACTACCTTTCCTTCATCTATGGCTTTGGTGACTGTTTCAAAGAAGTCAACCAGGTTCAAAAGGCAGGATCTGCCCTTGACAAAGCCGAACTGGGTAGGATCTAGTGTCTGTAGGTCCCCAATGTCTTTGTTTATGAGCTCCATGATGATCCTCTCCATAGCCTTGCAGACTAAGCTAGTCAGGCTTATGGGGCGATAGTTTCCAGGGTCCTTAGAGGCTCCACCTTTGTGGAGTGGGACCACTGTTGCTGTCACGCCATTCTGTGGGCACATATCCTGTAGTGAGGCTGAGATTGTATAGCTGTTTTATTTGAGGGATTAGTTCCTCTTGGAGTTCATGTAGGACGCAACCTGGGAAGCCATCTGGTCCCATGGAAGCAGTGTTTTTTGCTTTGGAGAGGGCAGCCTTCACCTGAGCATCTGAGATGTTTGGGAGGCAGCTCTCTGCCGGGATAGATACTTGCTCTTTTGGGGGGGAGGGGGGGGGAGTTTGCACTGAACCTGTCTGCCAGGATATTGGCGATGTCTGTGGGTTCAGTGTATTTTTTGTCGTTTAGAATCAACTCAGAACAAGTCTGGGAGTTGCATCCCAGGTTTCTAACATAACTGAAAAAAGCCTTATAATTGTCTTTGGTGTCCTGTGCAATTTTTCTCTCGAAGCTGGCCTTGGAGGGATCGTAATTTATGAGGGATCGTAATTTTTTGCTAGTACTGATCAGAGATGCCTTCCCTATTAGGGATTTTGCTCTATCATGTAGTAGCTTCCTCCTTCTGTTGTACAGTTTATTTATGGCAGGGGTCCACCAGACTGGACGCTTGCCTTTGGATGATTGGGTCTTGGTTTTGTTTGGGATAGCATGATCCATGCATTCCTGGAGATGTCCGTAGAATGCATTTATATAGGATTCTGCAGTTTGGGCCGTAGTTTCCACTGGCCCTGGGGCCTTGAAGGATTCCACTTCGGTTTTGAGAAGTGAGAAGTTCACTTTTGAGAAGTTTTTCACTGTGGTTTTCTGGGCTGGGGGTGGAGTCGGGATGTGGACATCCAGTGAAATTAATTTATGGTCTGATCTTACCAATGAGGGATATACTTCTGTTGTGGAGCATAGAGTCCCCATGTTGGTAATGATCAGGTCTAGTATGTTGTCCCCTCTTGTGGGAGTGGTGACTAGTTGTTCCATAGCATTTGAGTTAATAATTTCCAGGAACCTTTGGGCTAAAGTGCTGGGGCTTGAGTAGTGCTCCCAGTCAATGTTTGGGTAGTTGAAGTCGCCCAATATAATGGTGTTCGGAGGGATCTTCATGTTCTCCAATGTTTTCAGGAAAGCCGAGTGGGATTCCTGACTTTGAGAGGGTGGTCTGTAGGATGCTATAAACTGAAAAGCAGTCTTGCCCACTGTTAGTTGCACATGGATGGTCTCTGATACTTCGTGCAATGCCACTAACCTGGAGGTGTGGATATCCTTGATAAATATGGAAACTCCCCCTCCTTTTGTGGTTCGGTCCGGGTTTTGGGGCCGAAAAGCATGATATGAGGTATAGCCTGGTAGTGATGGGGTGCTCTCTGGAGCCTTGAACCAGGTTTCTGTCACTGCACAGATATCGATGTTCTCCATACTGAGGAGAGCTTCGAGTGTGTGCATCTTGAGGTTAAGACTTCTGGCGTTTAGCAGCATTACCCTTAGTTTCTTGTTCCTTATGCTGTCTATGGGGTTGGGTTTGACTTTTGAGCCTTGCCTAAAAAAGGCACTATGGGGGTGGCAAGAGCCTTTGCCAATATCCAAAAGCCCAGGGGTGATAGGTGCAAGCCGTCCCTAGCGAAGCAACGTGGCTTGTCGAGCATGTCATCCCAGGCTGACAGACACTGGATCCCCTTTGAATGACACCAAAATTTTAGCCAATTGTTAAAATCGATCATTTTGTCTTTGTACTTTGGCATCATTCTAGGTGAGGGTAAGATGCTGCTCAAGGTCAGGGTCATACCAGCCTGGGCTACATGATCAGAGAGCTCCTCTATGTCTCTTTTCATGTAGTCCAGGGAGGTATGTCTCAGGTCATTCACACCAGCATGTACAATGACTGAGTCATATTTGTATTTGCTTTGGAGTGACCTGAGTGCTTGCGTTGTGTGTCGGATCCTAGCACCCGACAGGCAGCTCACCGTGACCTTCTCTTTATTCAGCCTGGTGAGCAGGACGTCAGTGTGTCTGACAATAGAGTCACCTATAACAAGAGTATCAGGTGTGTTATTCAGCCTTAAGGGCTGTGGCTGCTTGGCACACTGACTTTGTGGGTTATGTGTTGTGTGTGTTTTGTTTTGAGGTAGCGTTTGCTTGGATGTCTGCTTTGGAGGTCTCTGTTGCTTAGGTAGATTTTTATTTAGAGCCTCCGAGTATGTTTTTATGTATTTGTGTTTGGTTCGCTGATGTGGTGGGACTATGTGATACTGGAATTGTGTTGTGTGAGGTTACCTTCTCCTCCTGACTGGTTACACCAGTTTTGAGATGAGAGAGCTCATCCTCCAGTTTGGCTAAATAGTTGCATCTCTCACATATATTTGAACCTGTTTGGAGGAGGAGAGGGTTGTCCGTGTACATGAGACAGTCGTGACATTGCCTCAAAATTCCCAGATTCACCAGCTGGACTGGAGAGGAAACCATTGACTGACCTTTGGACATGCCAGAGTAATAAGGAAACTGAATTTAAGACGGACCAATAGAGGACAGGGTAATCATAGAGAGTATAAGAGTAAGTAGTGCTTATGGTTTAATAGTGCTAACTTGTAGAATTACTTAATTGGACCAGTGAAGGGCCTTAGAATGAGAATATGGTGTTTAAATTGAGAGATAGAGCAGTTCTAAGGGAAAAAGTGAAGAGCAGACTTTGTGGAGCCAGGAATAGTTTAAACCCAATTAGGCGGCGCTGCCCGCTGTTGCGCTATGCACAAAAACACGCAAAACTGCGCAAAAGAGGGTTTTAAGAGAGGAAGATGAAGGAGCTTTGGAACTGACCCAAAATGGCCAATAAAACTACAGTTTCAAGTCAGTAACCACTCCCACAGGGGCAGGCAGGCTGCTCAATGTTTTTCGCTGCCACTGATCAACAGAGAGACTTCCCTTTACCCAAGCAAAAAATGGCCTCACAGAAACTTACAAAGTTCAAGAACAGCAAGCCTGTAACTGAACTTTTTTAAATCTCAGAAAAGTGAGAAAAAAGCAAGATTTTTTTTGTTTTTTTGTTTTTTCAGAGATAGCAGAGGTTCACAAGTATCAACAAGTTATAACAGTGCAGTAAATGACCCCACACAAGAGTGCTCGGCCAAAGACAGATAAAATGCAAGTTTTGAGAAAAAACGATTTTAAAAATAAGTGCAAACAGGAAATTCAGTAAACAGCTCTAGGCTGTGCTCTAAATACAGTTACTAATGCAGAAATCAAGTTTAACAAGCCAGAAAATGCTCAAAATAGGCGGCTATGCAGAAAAACTTAGCAAATAAAAAATACTTAAAATCTCAAAAGTGGCTTCTTTCTTCTCTCAGCGTTTTCTCCTCTTGGTGGGTGCTTCACCAACAGCCAACAAGCCTGAAAAGACGCCAAAACCACGAGGCAACCAGGTTTTAAGAGAGGAAGATGAAGGAGTTTTGGAATTGACCCAAAATGGCCAATAAAACTACAGTTTCAAGTCAGTAACCACTCCGACAGGGGCAGGCAGGCTGCTCAATGTTTTTCACTGGACCGCTTTTTCAGGACCGCCTGTTTGGCAACAAGGCAGAAGAAGTTCTTAAAAAGATGGAGGAAAAAGCCAAATCTATGCAAACTGTTAAAGACTTTTTACAAATACAACCTCCAAGATTTAGTAGGTATTAGCCTTCTAAGAATTGGTCCTTTTCTGCCTCTTCCAGACCTTCTCAGTCCAAACCCAGATCCAGCAGAGCACCCAAGCTTCAGTCCCAGGGGACGCACAGGACTAAGCAGTGTGGGGCCTCCACTTCCAAATTTGGGAGTACTAAAACTCCCCCCTATGGTAAACTGTCTCAGTGACTTCTTTTTAAAACTTCCAAGCGCTTCTCACTGACTGCCCCTTTGGGGGGAAAGATTGCACTTCATGCAAAGAACTGGGAATGCATTACCCAGGACAAATGGGTTTTAAATAGTGTCCCAAGGATACAGATTTCACTTCCACTCATTACCAACTCCAAGCGGTTGGCCAGATCTACCTCCAAATCAGTGGGCAGAGGCTCAAAAGCAAATACTCTCTCTCTCAAGCATAGGGGCTATTCAGTTGGTACCAGAAGAGAAAAAGGGACAAGGTTTCTACTCGAGATTTTTCCTGGTACCCAGAAAAGACAATTCATGGCATCCTATCCTGGACCTGCCTACTCTAAACACCTTTTTGGTGATTCCAAAATTTCAAGATGCTTACTCTTCACCAGTTACTTCCTATGCTAGGCAAAGATGCTTGGTTGGCAATACTAGATTTAAAAGAAGCACACCTGCAAATCCCAGTCAGGGAATCTTGCAGAAGATACCCAACGCTTCAAAGCAGGCTACGTGCACCATCAGTTCTCTGCACTGCCCTTTGCCTTATCTACTGCGCCCAAGGTATTCACAAATTACCTAGCTCCAGTCATTGCATTTTGCAGGCAAAGAAATATTCAAATATACCAATACCTGGACGATTGTCTAATTCAGGCAGAAAACCAGGACATACCTTTGAATCATCTGGCTTTTGTACAGTGGGTGCTAACTTGTTTGGGGTACACCATAAACAAAAAGAAATAATACCTGGTACCCTGTTAACAAATTATATTCCTGAGAGCAAGCTTGAATACAACTTCCCAGATGGCTTGGAAACAAATTCACTTGACAACCTGCTTCAAACAAGTGGCTGAATAAACCCTGCTATCTGCAAGGCAAATACTACAAGCCTTGGGGTTCATGGCCTCCTACATTCTTCTAATTCCATATGCAAGACTGCATATGAAGAAACTACAATGGTATCTAAAAAGCCTATGGTGTCAACATTCTCAGGATGTAGAAGCAATGATTCCTATCATTCCTGGTCTACGTCTAGAGTTCCTTTGGTGGGCAAAGGCCTGCCACCAAAACAAGGGACTACCATTCACACTACCCCCTGCCACCCAAACCCTAACAACCGATGCATCAGACTATGCATGGAGGGGGGGGGGGACGCAACTGGCAAGGATGTGCATTCAGGGCAAATGGAACCCAATTCAACTGCACCTTCACATCAATCATAAAGAAATTTTAGCTGTACAGAATGCGCTGACAGCCTTCAAGGACCACATTCTTCCAGGACAATTAATGATAAAGACGGACAACACCACTGTTATGTGGTACATAAACAAGCAGGGGGGTACACATACTTACCCCCTCTGTAGACTAGCCATGGCATTGTGGAACACAGCCTTGAGCTACCAAGTACATCTACAAGCTCAATTCCTGCCAGGAAAACTAAATACACTGGCAGACAGACTAAGCACAAACCTCATGGACCCACACGAGTGGAAACTGGAACCAAGGATTTTCAACATGTTGACAAGCAAATGGGGGAGCCCAGATATAGACCTGTTTGCCTCCCCCAGAACTATCAATTGGAAAAACTTTGCACAAGGACTCCCCACAGACAAGCTTGGAAAGTGGATGCTCTGTCCTTCAGCTGGAAAAACCTATCAGTTTATGCCTTTCCTCCTCTGCCTCTGCTCTCCAAAGTACTACTAAAGATCAAACAGGACAAACCAAGGATGATTTTGATTGCACCAGCCTGGCCACGCCAACACTGGTACCCCCTCCTGCGCAGTGTGTCACTGTTGGCCCCATGGCACCTGCCTCAGACTCCTACCCTGCTGTCTCAGCAGGAGAACCAGATTCTGCACCCTCAGCTTCAAACACTGAACCTAGCAGCCTGGCTAATTACCTAAGCTCTCCTTTACCATCCTGCAGTAAACCAGTGATGGATGTCATTTTAGAGGCAAGGAGGCCTAGTACTAGAAAATCGTATGCTGAAAAATGGAAAAGATTATGTGCCTGGAACCAATCTCAAGGGATGAGCACAGCAGTGCCCAATTTACCTCAGATTTTACAATACTTAACTGAGATGCTTCACAAGGGCCTGTCTTTTTCCTCAAAATTTCACGTCTCAGCCATTTCAGCTCATTATAACACAGAACCTCCCCTCTTCCACTGCTCAAGCAGTTCCTCAGAGGGGCCAAAAATTTAAGATCACCCAAGAGAGCTCCATTTCCAGCCTGGGACCTTAACTTTGTATTGGAGAAACTCACCCTTCCTCTTTTCAAGCCAGCTGCTACTGCATATTTAAAATTCCTTTCTTGGAAAACCGCTTCCCTTTTAGCCATCACTTCAGCAACAAGGGTATCTGAATTACAGGCCCTTGTGGCAGTGGAGCCTTTCATTATCTTTCATGCAGACAGGGTGTCCCTCAGGACCAATCCCTCTTTCATGCCAAAGGTGGTATCCAGCGTGGCCTTTAATCAGTCCATTCATTTGCCTACCTTCTTTCCTAATCCACAGAACAAAGGGCAATGGATACTGCACTTCTTAGATGTGCACAGACAACTTAGATTCTACTTGGACAGGTCTAAACCTCAAAGGAAATCTGAACAACTGCTGGTGGCATTAGCTGCAGGGACAGAGGGGATGGCTATTTCAAAGTGAACCATCTCCAAATGGATAGGCCATTGCATTCATTTCTGCTGTAAGCACCATGGAAAACCTATCCCACAGGGGATCAGACCCCACTCAACCAGGGCTGCATCTACCTCTACAGCCTTTCTCAGAGGCGTACCTACCAGGGACATCCTAGAAGCTGCTACCTGGAGTTCTGTACATAATTTCACCAAGCATTACCATTTGCCAATTTTCTCTAAATCCAGAGCTGGCCTTGCCACTACAGTTTCGCAGGGCCTTGTAGCTAGTCCTAATGCTTTCTAAATTCCTCCTCCCATCCTTAGCTTTGGGAAGCTACCCAAATGTATTGACTGCAACAGTGAAACACGAAGAACACAGTACAGTTGTGTACACTTACCATAAATGTAGATGTTCGAGTGTATTCACTGTTGCAGTCCTGGTTACCCTCCCTCCAGCCCCCTGAGTTCTTTTCTCTATAACTCTTCTCTCCTTTTCAGTGCTTAAAAGCTTTTTGGTGTATTTGCTTTTTTGTTTGAGGTTATAACCTTGTGTATTTATAGATTTAATTGCTTTCCATTAGGGGGCACCTGACATCTGGGGCAAGATAAACTGATGTAATGATGTCAGCTGCATGTTTTATACCTCTGATGACCTGACGTCATGGAAGAAGAGACAGCAACCGACATAGGACCCAAGACTTTGTTAATCAGGCCGACTGAGGGCTACTGCAAACAGATAACCCAAATGTAACGACTGCAACAGTGAATACACTTGAACATCTACATTCATGGTAAGTGTACACAACTGTACTTAACTGCTTTTTGAGGGAGAGGAAGCCATTCCCACTGTCAGACTGCTCTGAATTTGCTTTTTCCTGCACTCCACTATTGACTTCAATAGTGCTGTGCTTCACCCAGGAGCAAGAGAAGGAAGTTGCTACAGCTGTGAAAGATCAACATGATCCTTGCCTCACAACAACACAAATATACCCCACTCCCTCAGTGATTTGCCACTGTGAAGAATAGAACAGCGAGAATGTACTGCAGGCTGTAGTTCCAGACTGGTGACAGGTAGTAGAGCTTAATACAGACTTTGAAACAGTTACAGTGGAGAGGAGCAGTTTGCTGCATTTTCATTCAAGAAGTGCCTGAGAAACACTGGAGTGGCTTTAACTTCATTACCTACTGACTCACAGCTGCTGGTAAAACTCAGTCACTCCCATTCGCTAGTTCAGCTGCAAGTCGAGATGAAAACAGACACCAAAGCTAACTGCACAAAGCAGAGCACTGCCTTGCAACCACCATACATTTCTTACAAAATGCAGGTCTCCCAGGAGTGAGCAGCCAGTGACATTACCAGCAGAAATGTTCGGTTAGCCACACTGCCAGAACCATCATTGAGTAACCTGCAGAAACTCATTGAAAAGGAAAAGCAAAGCATCTAAACCCAAGAGAAACCTGCGTCAAGGACTTTACCAATTCCCAAGAGTCCCCTTGGGCATTAACTGTTCTCTAGCTACTCCACATTGTCCTGGTCCGACGAGCAGTCCGGCACTGATATCCTCGTGCACGCCTCTGCACGTTGATGATGTTGCAGGATATGCTGGCGATACATGATGACATCAGCCATAACTTATTTAAAATTGTAAATAAAAAGAAAAAAATTGGAAATTGAAGGGGCCACTCGGAAGTTTGTGGCACCCCATTATTTTTCTCTCAAAACCGGTAAGTACAGTGGAATTTGGTATGGTTGAGAGGTATGCTCTCCATACATGACAAAACTGTATACCTCCACATCCATACATGTATATATGCATTATTGCATACATGAAGTAACAGAACTGTGGAGCAAAACTGGACTCCCATTGGTTTGAAGCTTTACTTGTGGGATAGTGTGTCAGTGTGATGGGCTTGCTGCAACATCAGTGGGATGTCCTGAGATGACATTGTTGCAATAGTTTTTGCATCTCTTAGCCATTACAGCACTGTTTTTGGGAGAGAGAGTCAAAGCCCCACATTCACCAACATGTGTAATGGGTGTGTGTGTACTAGTCAAAGTGTAATGAACAACAAGATCTGCAGCTGTAGTCTGACAAGTGCCAAGGTAGTGGATAGCAGGTGTCATAAGACTGGATTCGGTGGTAAGTGTAGTGGCATTGAACATACAGATTTGACCACTTTAACCATGTATCATTGTATCTCATGTTGTCCACTTCATTCCATTAACCTGTGGGAATACAGTTCCAAGGCTTGGAACTGACAAGGCCGCCTTCTTCCAGCTCGAGACTCCTGACTTGAGCTCCTTCTCCCTACCCATAGTGCACCGCTCCCCCACAGTACCTCAGATCTCGTTTGCCACGCTTAGAGTTCACATCAAGTTCCTCATCTTGAGTTTCTCCAAGTGTTAGGTAAGTTTTTTTGTTGGTTGTTTCTTTCTCTACCTGTTGCTCTTCTATCTCTTTCTCTTGTTCTCTGTCTAGCTTTCACATTTCTGTCCGTCAGGTTTTTTTCTATTAAATAAATAAATAAATAAATAAATAAATAAATAAAGGTTTTTCTCCCTTCTCTTTGCCTTTTCCTTTCTCTTTCCTTACTGCTGATCAAAAGCCCACTAGGTTTTAAAAAGTGCACTTCCTGTGGGAGGAAGATCCCTCTGTCCCTTGGCTATGGGGAGTGTGTGTACTGTTTGGGGCCTCAGCATTTGGATGTTCCTTGTGATATTTGTAGGGCTTTTCATTCTCAGGCTGTGGCGGACAGGAGGAGCGCACTGATTTGGGGTTTCTTCCTCCTTCCTCCACCTCGGGGATGCCTTCTGCATTAGGTGCTCAACCCCCTCCTGAAAAGCTCAGGGAGTCCCAGGAGTCCGGGAGACTGTCTCCCACGTAATCTTCCTCGGAACTGCCTAGGAAAAAGGCAAAGTCCTTGGAACCGACTCACTCTGCTCTGAGCTCAGTGGCTACTTCCTCTCCTCTGCCCCTTCATCCTCTGGTGCTATGGGGCCAAGTGGTGCTCCCACTGCATTGGCTGCTACAGTTTTGGCACCAGGGTCAACGTGACCCAGTTCTCCATTTCGTTCTCTACGGAGGTCCTCCAGACCCCCTTCCACTACTACTTCTGGGTCTTCCTGAAGTCTGACCTCCAAAGATGTTGGTAAGCTCATGAAGCAATTTCTCGAGACACAGTGCCAGATGGGGCTTGAGTCAGCTCTGTCTGCATCTGGATCTGTGAGGGTTTGCCCATTCCAACTGGTAGCTCCTTCTCCAATTCGACCCCCAGTTTCAGAGTTGTGGGTTCCATTGGGTCCCGGTGCCGGACTGTCAGAGCCAATAGACATCTGCTCTTCAGCTTTGACTGTCTCCCTGACTTGCTCATCTCCAGCTGCTTTGGTTCCCAGCGTTTCTTGGAGCCGTAGCATTGAGTTTGGTTCCAGGGGGTTGACCTCGACTCCGAAGCTTTCAGAGCCATCTTTTCCCCTTGGTGCCTTGGCTTTTGACAGCTCAGTTCCAGCTCCCCCCTTAGAGTGGGAAGCCTGTACTGTTCGGGAGGTGTCTGCTTCAGTGATATCAGCCCTGGTAGGCCAGCTCCAGGTGGTTCGGGGGCCCTTCCACGTTTGAAGTCATGGAGAGGATTCTGTCCATTCCTAGGAGATCCTCAGCATTTATCTATATGGAACTAGCCCCACCTCATACTGGGCCTGTGCCTGAGGCCTCTGAGCTGCCACGAGGACAGCCGGTGCTGGAAAGCGTCTACACCATTGCCTCAGTGGATCCCCAGGCTTCTTCTGACACATTCCTGGAGCACCCTGCTGAGGAGGTCCCTTGAAAGAGACGATGTAGAAGGAGGCAAGTGGATTCTCCTATGGAATGTCTCTCTATGGATACTGATTTTGAGGAAGGTAAAGGGTTTCCCAAGTCACCACATTGATGAGGTCTCCTTCGGAAGCATCCTTGAAATCCTTCGCCAAATGGGTGGTTGTACTGCCCCAAACCCTTCCCCGGAGGAATTTGGACTGTGGTAGGCTTTTGGGTCTAGCCAATCTACTACCTACCACAGTAGGTACTACCCAGCTGACCCACTCATCCAGCAGATGTCGACGAGGGCTTGGTAGGAGCCGGATAGAGTGGAACCAATCTCCAAACGTGCTGCCAAAATTTTGAGTGCTCCAGTTGATAAATCTTTCTGAACCAAAGGAATCCCCGTAGATTCCATGGTTGTGGCAGCAGCCACCAAGAAGGAGCTGGCTCAGGAAAATTCCTCTGTCCACCCCCCCGAATAAAGATCCATGGGTGTTGGACAGATTTGGCAAAAGAGTCTACACCTCATCTACCTTTGCACTTTGGGCATTGAACTATTTGTTGCATTTTATCCCAGCTACAAAGAAACATAGCCAGAAAACTTTCCAACATGCTCCTAGGCTGCATGCCTACAGAGGAATGGGAGTTTTTTTTTTCCTCTAGGCTGGCCAACCTACACTCCTTATCCAATGTGTCCATGATACTAATCTGTCAGAGGGTACCTTAAGGGTGGCTGATTTTGGCATTGTCATATTGCGCCATGCCTGGATGAGGCTGTGCGATTTTGTGGAGCCTTTCAAATAGTCCTTTATTAATATCCTCTTTGATGGCTCCACCTTGTTTGGCCCCACGGTATGTAACACTTTATCCCAGAGTGCAAAAGATGGTAAGACCCTGTCTGTCGTCAGAATCCATTTTTCTACTCCATCTGGGCTATGACCATCTCCAGGAACTAGTGTGGAAATAAGTGTGCTTTTGGAAGTCGCAGGGTCCTTTCCAGGATACTCAATGAGATCACCCCCCCCCCCTCGAGGCAGAGGCGGGATTTGGTCAGAATGGAAGATGCTGTCTGTGCGACCGAGGGGGAGTCCGCAAAATCAGGTGGAGCGGGAAACCATCCCAGGCAAGCCTTTCCAGTGGTCCTGAATTGTTGCCTGACTGCTGTCCTCTGGAAACAGTCTGGGGACATTTCTCCTTACAGAAGCCTGGGAGGCCATCACAAACAACAGATGGGTGCTAAGGATGGTATCCAGAGGATACTTCATTCCCTTTTCCAACACTCCCAAAGAAAAACTTCACCTCCCCAATGTTCCACCCAGTCAGAGGGAGAACGCGGCCCAGAAATAAAGTTACTGCTAAAAAAAAGTCATCCAAGAGATTCCCCCAGATCAAGTTGGATCAGGCATTTACTCCAGATTCTTTATCGTACCCAAGAAAACAGGGTACTTGCAACCTATCCTGGATCTTACCTCTCTGAACCTCTAGTCCCTTTTGATTTATGGATATACTGCTACCATTAGGTTTGGGTCTTGGATTGCTCAGTAGCCAGGCATACGTCTTCCCTAAGAAGTGTAGATGATACAGAGTATAGTGACAGGGACTTTAGTAGGTCTGTGTAAGACGCATGCTGGAGCCCCTTGATTATCTTTGTTAGAAACCTCTGAGGTCTGTAATTGCTGTAGGTGCTTAGTACAATACACGTCAAATGGTGCGTTATACTCAGTTGTGGGCCGGATAAGTGGCAGGTATGGGGGGGGATTATAACTTCTTTTGCACAAGAGACGATACCTTTACTAACCAAGTGTGCTACGTAGAAAGCTTTCCTTACTACAGTAGACACATGGTGGTTGAAGTTAAGGTCACAGCTTGTGATCCCAGGTTCTTTACCACTCCATGGGTACTTGGGGTATTGTTGATTTCATAGTGTGAAAGGACATTATTTGTACTGAAGGGAATGGTGATGCATTTCTTTGCATTCATTTTGAGACCATAACTAATACATCTGTCGTTGGCCTGCATGAGACCATCCTGGAGTATGCTGACATCATTCGGGGATACAATGATGTCATCTAGTTTGCAGTCATCTGCAAACATGGTCAGTCACAGCCCTTTAGTTTTGACCTGAACTTCTTAGAAGTATATACCAAACAGTAGGGAGCCCAGCAATGACCCCTGTGGCAACCCGCTGGTAACTGGTCTGCTGGTTAATGTGGAGACACCCACTTTGATAACGTGTGTCCAGTTTGTGAGCCAGTTGGCAAAACATCTTACAGAAATGAAGAGACATACGAGAACAGATTTTCTTTTGCTGACTGTGATTTGTATGATGTCTGTTGTCATGCAAAGTTAACTAAGTAGCTGAATCTAGCCAAGCTGGAAATATGAGACTGTAGCTCATTGAAGGAAGGGAGATGGAAGAAGTAACTCGGCCAGGAACTAAAACTTGCAAAACTGCTCTTTGTAAAAAGTCTTTTTTATTTCAATCATTTTTTTGACACTTTTGCAAGCTTCTTTCAGAGAATGTGTGTAGTGCATCAGCAGAAACAACATTCGTAAAACTCAATGCAGACCAATAACATGATCTGTAGATTCTCAAACTTCACAGTTTTTTTTTCAGATGTTCCATTCTAAGCGAATGGAGGTACAGTCTGACAACAAATGTTACTTCTGCTTATCCTCAGAGTCTGTGCTCATATAGTATATTATGGAACATGTTTAGCTGTCCAAAACGAATGAGGATATCTGCCCCCATGAGAGCAGAGAAGGATAAAAAAATAAAATTAGGAATGAGAACTTAAATTTGCTGCAGGCAGCTTTGGGAGGTGCAGTGATTCATGGCAAGATAAAAAATGTTTTTTCATCATTTGCTCATAGTGATCCTTTAAAGACTTGGACACTTTAATTGGCAACTAACTATCCTTTGATTGTCGTGTATCCACTGTCAGGAAATTCTTTTACCTTGTCAGATTAATCACCAGAGGTATTTTGTCCATATCTAAGGAATTTAAAGTTATTATCTCTCTCTGTTCCTCCCACATTTGGCCCATAATAAGAGAATAGTGGCTCCTTTGGTATGTACCTGTTTAAGCATATGACCCAGCTTGAGAGACCTCGGCATTTTGTCACTAAGATAATCAAAGGTATGATTTCCTTCAGCTACCCCGACTGTCTTAAAGTGTCCTCTTTTTGTTTCCTACAGACTCTTGAGAGGTTACCTTTGTCTAGCTTACAAAGTCTCGAAGGAACCAATCGTATGTGACCTTCTGCTGACCCCCAAAACAAATAACTCCCTCATCACCCACTCAGGAGATCTTAACTTCCACCAAAATATAAATAGGACCTGCTGGCCAGATAGTTATGTATCCCAGATAATCCCTGCTTTATGGAATAGTCTTCTTTTGGAAGTATAGCAAAGTAGCTCCCTGGTCCTCTTTAAACTTAACCTGGATGAGTGGATGGGCAGTCGTAAATATACCCCGGGGCTGGCCCCCTTAAGCCCTCATTTGAAAGGTTTTGTAACTAATAATGACAATAGGCACCTACAATCTTGGGGGCATTTTGATTAGGCTACTAATGGTCCTCTGGAGCAGCAGCCTAGCATTGACCTATGAGTATAAAAGTGTTACATGTCATATAGCCTTACCCAAGTGCAGTGAATGAGAGCAAAAGCTTCACTTTCCTCATCAGTCGAACTGACACGGAACAAGCAACATTACAAAAACAGCGATTAAATGTAAGATTGAGTGCACTCGGTAGTTGAATTAAGTTAATTTTGTCCCTTCCCAACTAGTAGTTTCAGCAATGCGAAACAATGTAAATTTCACTGGCTCCAGGTACAGTGACTGTAGAGCAGTAGCTACAGGTAGTCTAATCAAATCTTCCAAGTTCAGTAACTGCAAAACAAAGTTACTGCATACAGTTGCAGTGTAGTAACAATAGAACTATCTGTGCAAGCAATGAAAGTGTATTAGTCAGTGTAATTCAACAGTGTAGAGCAATAGCTGTAAATGCCATGACATTACAACATTCAGTCGCAAACAGAAATGCAACAAAAATGTGCAGTCAGTAATTATTTTGTTTTTTGTCTGCCTGGTATCGGTAACTAGCAACAGTATAAATTATCCTGAAAATAGTACTAGCAACACTGTATTATTATCTTAGCAATTTCTAGTAGTGAACACCAGTGTGAAATTTCTTAAATTTGATTAACACTATAGTCACCAAAACAAAAATGCTAATTCCAATGATGCAACCAAATTAACTGCAGTAAGTAAGTTAAAAAGGTTACAATATTTTTACTGTATGTAATAAGGCAAGAGTAAACTCAGGCAGGAGGACAGTTATACTATGGCAGAAAAGTTGGTGAAATTTGTGATCTACATGGTTGCCGTATCTGTCATAGACTAGGATCTTTTTCTGGTTTCCAAGTAGGATTAAAACTGCTTCTCACTGGCTGAGTTTTCCTAGTCCTTAATTTTTGACCTGAGGAATCGCCACATTGACCTCTGACAGCCAGGGGAAGAAATTAAGGAGGGTGTGCCACCTGCTTTTTGTAGGATGATTGGTGTATTACATCAACACTGTTACGTAGACTTTGCTTATTTTGTAAGCCATTTGTCAGGGAGCACCCTAAGAGAGAGAAGCTAGTAGTCTGGCCTGCCAGGGGAGGTATCCGAGTGTGTGTTCGAAATTGTTGGGTGTTGTAGGCTATGGAATTACATTGTACCACACATGTTTTTGGGCTGCATGTTTTTACTTTTTATTTTTTTTCTCTCCATTTATTTTTGTTTTCTGTAGGATCTGCCACAATGGCCACCATGACCTACAGCTGCTGCCCTAACCACTGGATCCCTAATGATCCTCAGTTCTGCCTGTAGTATTTTGAATAGACTGTAGTAGAATGTGAACTGGAGGTCTCTCTGATGGCCTCCATTGCCACTTCTCAAGATGGTGGTAAATATTTATTTTTCAAAAATGCTGTGAAGGGGCCCATCTGGTTCACACTGCAGGAAGTGAGGTGGCTGGTGTGGTCCAAGGGGGGGCTAGTGGCTGGTGACCTGGACTGGCATTCTACAGAGTCTCTTTTGCTTGGTTTGTAGAGTTGTGTCTGGCCAGCCTTGACCACTGGCTGCCTAGAGGCTGCACCCAACCCTGATATTAGCCATGGAAGTTGTGGTCATGACAGTGGTTTCATCTCTGGGTCAGACTGGCAGGCTCACCATGCTACTTCCTCTACCTCATCACTGTGTTTCCTTTTCCTCTGTTTTCATTCTTGTCTTCTGTTTGTCTTGCAGCACTTCCATCACCAAATGTCCACCTTTTGTCTGTATCTATCACACCTATGTGCTTTTGTTCCACCCTTTTACATCTCTGCTTTCCCTGTTGTTTTGTACATGTTTGTAAGTGCTTGTGTACCTCTATCACTTTCCCTTTACCCTCTTTCCTCACCTATTTGAACCATGTTATTCCCCCTTCTGTTTTTATTAAAATGAAAAAGGGCACATGTTCTATAAAAGAAAAAAAAAAGAAAAATTGCTCCCCTATCCTTCTGTCTTCCTTCTTATCCTTCTGTGTATTCCTCCTCTTGCTTTTTCCTGTTCCAACTGTACTGTCTCCCATTTTCCTCCTGTTTAATATATTGAAATTCTAACTGCTGTGCTGTGGTGGCCTTCCATGGAATGCAGTGTGTGTGTGTGAGAACAGGCAAAGTGTGATGAGGCACGTGACTCGTACATCATTTACCCTTTGCCTCCCATGATCACAGTAGCACAACTGTGACTCATTCACTGTCTTTGCCTAGTCTCCAGCCATGCTTTATTATCCGTGTAGCTCTACATACCCAAGAGGCTGTTGGCCTCATCACTTTATATTCATCTTACTGTTTCTCATTGTGCTGCTGTATTGCTAGTCTCTGCTTTGTTTCTTGCACATCTTGACATTAGACATACTCATAGCACAGTAGCATACTGTAATTAAGTTATTTAGAACATACTTAACAATTAAAGACTAATCTTCAATGACTAAACATATGTAGTTGTAAATGCTGAAGATATAATATTAAGCATATTAAGTAAGAAAATGCAAAGCCATAACTACGGTGGGCAGCGGGTACAGCTGTCCAGGGCACAAGCTTTTGGGGGTGTGATCGGAAAATACCATTGGTGTTGTGTGGGAATGCATTACTGGCACTTTGAGGATATTGCATCTTCATAAATGAACGCCCACAGTGCACAATGTGTTTGTCTGATGATTTAACTGCTTGCAGCTTGATCAGCTTAGGAGGATTGCTTTTTTTCTTTTCATTAAGAATGTTTTCTTGTGCTTAAGTTGAAGTTGAGGTGCTAGAGTTCTAAGAAAGTGAGCTAAGCTACCACTGGAAAGGTAAGTATGACTAATATAGTACATGTTGTAGAGAATTAAGTGAAGATGCTGCAGTTTAAAAGATCAGTGTTTGTAACTGATTTTAAACTTGATAGTACAGCATACCTCTCAACTGTACAGATTTTCACAGAATGTCCAGATTTTTGCCTCATATTTTTGATCAGTTTTTCATAAAATTGTGGTTTTCTGGCAAATCATTGGCACGTCACTAAAGATTAAATTCACAAAATGAGACATTTGAGCTTCAGACTTCAAACATTTCAGAAAATTCATGCTAACACAAAATCTGCTATCCTATCAACTTTCTAAGTTTGTAAGAGCAATATTTAAAATTGTTCCTATTTTGGGGCCTTTGTCATCCCATTATTTATGGTTTTGTCCAGATTTCTTGCTCAAAGAGGTTGAGAGGTGTATAGTACAGCAGTAAGATGTACTGCTATTTAGTTCTAAGTGGGACAAGTAATTGTTGACATGACAGATGGCTTTAAAGTAAAGTAGTAAGATGGATGATATAGCAGCAAGCCTTAATTAAATAACTGTAAACACACACGGGTGTGATTATGGCAGTATGAAATACAAACTGTCTTTGGTAATGAACTAACTGTGTTGGTCAGCATGGTCTATATTATATTCTCGAAAGCAGACAATATTGAAGCTCATATTGTCTACACAAGAATAGCAAAAGCGCACATCGAATGTGTAAACGGAAATCTCCTTAAGGGGAGATTTCTGTTTACTGCAATGTAGTGCGGTCTCGGAGTTGGTATATTTAAGTAGCGGGGGATGTGGGGGGCACAGCCCCCTGCTTAAACCTGTTAGGGTATTTTTTTCTTTTTTTGTTTTTTTTTTTTTTTTAAGTTCGATGTTTGAAGAGGTCAACCATATGTTGTTCAATGTTTTCAGCCGTCGATCTTATAATATAGACCTAGCCAGTAGGTTATATTTGGTTTGGCCTACAGGGATTATTCAGAGTTTTGCTACCAAGCCTTTAATTTGGGTAAAGATGATTTCCCTTTAGTTATAGTGATAGTGTTCTGGTTGTACATTACAAATTAATGTAAGACAACACACAGCAAGTCCTAAGTTGATCTTTCAGCTCCACAGTTCATGTCATTGGAGGTCAAGCCAGTGTTAGCCTGGCATTTGCACCATGTGATGGCCTTATAATAGCAATACTTGAGGTTGTTTGTACCTGAGGATCACTGGAATTCACCAACGCCATCATGACAGGATCCGTACTCTTCAGAGACGACAGTAGCCCTAGACCATAGTGATCATTGGCACTGCATGTGTTCATATTAATTGATGCAGGAAACCATTATGTTGAATAACCAGCTTTATGAGTGCTTATATAGATGGTGTTTGTGGTGAGTTAAGAATTTACTTTTAATTGACCCTACCCTTTCTTATTGATTTTTTTGTAATTTGTAGACAAAGTAAAAGACTGCTGTGCTGAAATACTGTTTCACTGTAAAATAAGCCCATGACAACCATTGCACAAATATAGCAAATCTGAATACTGTGTAGAGATTGTTTTATGCTGTAGTAACTGTTTGCTATATAATATGCATTGTAAATAACTGTACACTGATGTGTACTCAGCATTTCACTGTTTGCGTATCGATGCATTGTTGGTCCATGTGGACCAGTACGCCTATGCTGTCAACAAACATTAAATAAATACAATTTTTATGGTAGAGAGATCCACCTGAAGAAGAAATTCCATTTTGTACCTTGAAATCATTTCCTGCACTTATAGAACACACTATTCAATGGGCAAGGGATAAGGTAAGACACCACAATGATTCATAAAATGTCTTTTCTAAGTAAAGTGCTCTACAGTCACTTTTTTAACGCACTCTTTTTCTTTGATTCTCTGCAGTTTGAAAGTGCATTTTTCCACAAGCCTTCACAATACAACAAATTTTGGCAGACATATCCATCTGCCGAAGAAGTGTTGCAGGTAAGAAAAAAATTAATAGTGATGGGATATGTAATCAGGATGCCATGCACTAAAAGAGTTTAGGCTATATCTGCCTTGAAAGCAAAGGAAGAAATTTTTGTTGGATAGATGTGTGATTTATAACCTCTGTCTTAAGTAAATCTTAAGCGGGCTGGAAATGAAAAGGCTCCAACTTAGAGAAATCTCCTTGATGTGTCTTATGGTTGGGTTATCTTCTTTGCCAGTCAGTATTTGGCATCTATTTTTGGAAATTTCCACATGTTGGGAGGGACACTTACCACTGATGGTGCATGTCATGACATCTTATGCCAGATGCATAAAAATCATTGTGTCTCATATAAGAATCAGAGCTTGATGTTTTCAGCCATCAGTAAATGTTTGTGTTTCTATGCCCTTGAATGTTTGGTGGAAATTCAACAAGAATTGTGGAAGAAGGCTCCTTGTAGTCCTGATGAGTGGGTGGTTCTTGATGCCTATTGAGTGGCTTAGCATTTTGTATGCAGTCCTGCTTGGAGGATTATTTCGGTCTTTTGCCGTCTAGACAGTAAGTATTCAGTTCATTCCAGTTCTAGGAACATACCCATCTAGTATTGAGTGCATCCTGGGGGTATTCATGCCATTGGCTGTCCAGCCTGATGATGGTGGTGATGCCTTGAGTTGTCTGACCATAGTTTGGAGAACTCTTGGCTAAGATTGCTTCTCCTTGGTCTTCCACTTTTGCTCATTTGGACTTTGACAGATCATATCAAGGAGCTGTCAGATGGTGAGCTCCTGCTGTGGTCTGTAGCTAAGCACAAAAGCTCAGACACTTGTGGAATCTGGAGTCGCTGGTGCAGGATTTCACAACTAGGGACTTCAGTTGGAAACAAGCCATCTGTCCCAATTCCTACACTTGTTTGCTTAGAGCCTAGAAATAGAGGACACGGGATTTCCATTCCAGTTGGTTTCCTTTCAGAATAAGACACATGAGTCCTCATTTCTGAGACATTTGAAGCTTCACAGTCTTGGAACTTCTTTGTCTGTTTGAGGAAAGGCACTTTGTTAAAATTCATTCTGCTGCTGATTCCCAGTATTATCATCCAGCAAATGGGGATATGCCCTTGCCTTCCACCATGAAGCTGACTTCATTGATTTGTTGGGGAAGTTATTGTTCTCTGAGCGTTCATCCAACAACCAGACAGTTGGCAGAAAGGTTTGCCACAGAGAGAGCAGTGACAGGCACATCATTATTATTTCTCTGGCACATATTGGCTAGAGGCTATTAGCTATATATCTTCCTTATCCAGGTTCCAGGGCCACCTGATGGAGGCGGCCTTAGCTCGTTTGGAGACTCTTTTGGCAACTGGGATCATGAGGGCTGTTAAATCTCCTCTGCAAAATTTCAAGATGGTGCATTTCTACTAGATTATATATTTATATTTTGCAGTGTATGCCCTAGCTAAAGCAGTAAGCATGACTTTGTTTGCATTGTTCATCATGCCTGCATTTGTTTTATCTTGGAGAATGATAGGAACACTTGCTGAATTCTCTGTTTGATAGGAGTGGCCTTTCTGTGCTGAGACTTTAATCCCTGTTGAATGCAAGATGACTTCACAGCATGCCAGATGACACAGTGCTATACCAATGGACTTTCCACTTATCTAGGAGAAGCAGTAGAACTTGCAGGTGACCTAGGTAGTCTGTCAAATGCCAATGATGTTCTCTGCTGCTAGTCTGTTGTGGTCTTCTAATGCAATCTTCTGTCTAAGATGAGTGCGTCAGGCAGCCTTTTTTTGAAGCTGCCACTTTCTGGAGCTGTGCAGTGTGTGGGAGGAGGCTTTGTTTGTGAACATTTGCTTCTGCAGCATTACCTTGACACTTTCCTGTGTGAGAACATGGGAACTGGCCCCAGCTTTATTGCTGTGTCGATTGGAGGGAAGAGAAGCACCCTTGCCCTTCACCATCTAGTCTTAGCCAGTCTGATTACTGGAAGCTGTTTGCATTTTTTTCCCACTCTTTTTAGTCTGCTTTCTCTGGAATTTGCTGGGATTTCTCAAAAGCTGTGTGTCCAATTTAAAATTTGATGTTTTTTTTTTTTTTTTCAAACTTTATTATATGTAGTGCCCAAGCTGTTATTCATAAGTGCTTTTATGGGCAAGGGATAGCAGCTCAAGTAAACACTATTGCACAACCTGTCAAACCGTGTATTTAACAAAAAAGGTGTTATACATGCAAAAGTGGGAATAATAAATTTTAATGCAATGATGCTTTCTGTAATGTCTTTAAATGGCAACGTTCTCACAGATAAATACAAAAAAGAAAGAGTAGTAAATTATATTAAAAATGTAGAGTGCAAATAGCTATGTTACAGGAGATCCGGAAAGAACTGAACATGTGAATTTGATAAAGAAAGGTTTTCAGGATATTCAGTGGAATACCTGGGCAACGGAAAAGAGCAGTACTTATATTAATTGAAAGAGGAGCTACAATAGTGATAGAAGAGGATAAAAAATATAATAATGGCAGATTTATAGTGTCAAGGGGCTATTGGCATTTATTTATATTCTACCTAAAACTGCTATAATGGAGCTTAAGAAAATTCTGGAAGAAATGATCAGTTTTCAGCAAGGAATATTACTTCTAGCTTGGGACTGGAATGTGATTAGCAACAGTGAAGATGTGTCTAGCGGGCCCAGAAGAAAAAGTATAACAAAGGAGGGTAGATTTATGAAGACATCTATGGAAATATTTGGCACTGAAGATGTGAATTCAGTAGTAGGAGTTTGGAGTGAATTTACATATTTTTCTGCAATATATAAAAACTGCCCTAGGGTATACAGAATTTACGTTTCACAGGAACATGTGCATTTAATTAAAGGTCTTGATATGCACCCAATAACTATTTCAGATCATGCACCAATAATAACTAAAATAAAAATGAGACACTGGTGCTTTCCTACCCATCTGTTGAAAAGAGAGGAATTTAAGGATTGTGCAGTGGAGATTGTTCAGGAGCTATTAGAGATGATAGCAATATCTTCTGAAAATTTAGTTAGAGAATGGGATAAAATTAAGGTGGAGGTATAAAATATAACCTTCATGGTTCAAATTTCTCTGATTCAAAAATTCTTTAAGATTACTATATCTTCCATACGAAAAAACAATTAGTTTTGGGAACAGAAAACCAATAGAATTGTCTTCACTAACAATTTCCCAAGCCTGCCTTACTATCCTTTCCAAAATGGGGGAAAATTCAGAATATCTGGTGACGAAAAACAATCTTTCATCACCATAATTTTCTTATTCATGACATCTCTCCTACTATATGCCCATAACGACCTAGTATGACCTTCCACCTCCTCTAGAATGTTATCCCTTGCCTTCTGGTGTACCCTCTCATCATAACCTGTGGTTCGTAGTCTGTCATGTACCTCATTTAAACAATCTTCTTTGTACCTTAATTCAGAGGTATTGTTAAAATCCTTTTAAATTTTCCATATGGCAACGACTCAGTTAGGTGGGGAAGGGTGCATACTAGTGGCATATAAAAAAATAACGGCTGTGGGTTTCCTGAATGGTCTATGCTGAATCCTCTGCTTAGCATCAACATAACAAACTACATCTAAGAATGGAATACTGTATCTGTCTATGCTCCAAGTGAATCTTAAACCATGCGGATTAAGTGAACACATAAATTCCAAAGATTCTTCTTCCCTACCTTTACAAATAAACAGCAAATCTTCTATGTATCTTTTGTAATAAATTACATTGTTCACAAAATATTTTATAACATCATGAATTGCCTTTCAAAATCCCTCATGTAAATAATAGCATGAGATGCTGGTATGTTGAACAAAGAGCTAGGAAGGTTAAAGTCCAAATTCTAGAACATTTAGATGATGTTAGGAAGCAAAAGTTAGAAAGCCCAGTAGCTACCCATTTTTTGTCCAAACACAAAGGTTCATGCAGCAGTTTGTTTTTCAGTGTTTTAGCATGACTAAATGGTAACGGGAAATTTTAAAAGAGAATTAAATAGACCTGAGAGTAGGTTGATTATTAATTATCATACATTGTTTCCCAATGGAATGAATTTAGAGAATAATTTGACTGTTTAAAAATAGGAAACAAGTATGTATTTAAAAATGTGGAAGTATTTAAAACATGGAAAATATTAGATAAAATGTACATTTTAATAAAATGTGTAATATTATGCTTATAAATTTATGTGGATAAGTGTAACTACTCAAAGGCTATGAATTTTTGTAAATTGGGTTCTTAGTTAATTAATTTAATTAATTAATTGATACTTTGTGTGTGTGTGTGTGTGTGTGTGTGTGTGTGTGTGTGTGTGTGTGTGTGTGTGTACAGTGATGGGATTGTATCAGAAAAATATTCCATGAGAAGGGGAGAGGCCGAGTTACCAGAAGTGTGTTAATAAAAGAAACTGTCCTGTCTTTTGAGTGGTGTTCCTTCCTTCGTGGAGCTTTTGTTTTTTTTGGAAAGCATTGGATAGAGTAAGGTGGGACTTTATGAGCAGGGCAATGGAAGCATTTGCATTTCATGAAAAAAAATTATAAGGCTGATTAGGAGAATATATGAGGGGATCGGAGGTTAAAATTAAAGTGGGTGGGGTCCTCTCTGATCATTTCTGCTTGAGTAGAAAAACCAGGCAGGGGTGTCGCCTTTCCCCTTTATTTGCGTTTTATTTAGAACCACTGGCAAAGAAGATAAGGAACTCGGAAATTCAAGAATATGATTGGTATGGTATTCAAGAAAAGCTGGCTGTATTTGCAGATGATAATATTTTATACCTGACAAAACCAGAAAGACATTACAGTGTTGTGGAACATTTTGAGGCAGTTTCAAATCTTTTTCGGATACAAAATTAGTGAAGCTAAAACAAAGGCATTTGCGGTAAATTATTTACACACGCATGAATTGGTTCAGTAATATTCATATTTGTATGGGGACTTGCTAAAATGAAATATTTAGGAGTATGGATTAAACATGTTTTTGGTGTGGCAGCTAAGGATATATGGGAAGAGATTAAATACAAAAACTGAGAAAATGTAAGCTTTGTTATATGGATACAAGCAGTCAAAATGTTTTTAGTCCGTTTAGTCTTCTACACAGGTCAGGCATATTTTTATCAACCAGATGAGAAGTTGTGGATAGCAATTAAAGTGCTGAAGGACTTTATCTTGGAGGAGAAGATGCCAATTGTCAAGTGGGATCAGCTTGATTCTTCCAGTAGAACAGGGCAGATTGGGATTACCCAATTTAAAGGTGTATTTCAGAACTAGACATTTAAGGCTCCTATACATAGCACAAGCAGAAAAATATAATTCAAAGTGGAAAGAGATGACATTGAAACTGGGGGGGGCTCAAGAAACAAGGAGAGACTGGGAATTTGGATGCAGGCCTTTAAGGAGAATAACAGTAATCGTACAGAGTATTATGTCCATAATGTACCCATGAAGTAGCAGAAGGTATTGTAAGAACTAAGCCGACACAGGAATGGCGAAGGAGATTCTGCCGATAGAGATGACTGCAGTTAGGGAAAATAGGCAAGAGGGGGCTGGAATTTATTGGAGAAAACTGACAAAAGAACCAATGTTTTGGGAGCAAATATCAAGAGAGGTAAAGGTAATAGAATGGGAAGAGGCCAAGAATTTATTTGGACTGCAGGTTAGAGATTGCCTTCCCTATCAAGGATTGATATTAGAGTATAGGCAAAGAGAAAGAAATAGGGGGTCCTAAACGAAAGACCAGCACTGGTAGAGTTTTTAGTAGAGTCTGAACAGAAGCAGCCATTAAAAAGGAGTAATTAGTAAAGCATATAAAACATTGCACGATAACTATAAGAATCAATCAGAGGAGATTAAAAAGGATTGGGAAGAGAGACTGGATAAGCAATTCACAAATAAATGGGAAAATATATGTATGGCTCCCAAAAATGTAACAAAATCTAGAGGATTTAAGATGTTTGCTTGGAAATGTTTACATAAACATTTTTATACCCCAAGTAGACTCCAGAGAATTTTGCCTCAGGTAGACTCCAAATGTTGGAGGTGTGACAGAGAAGAAAGAGGTATTTAGGAACATATTTTCTGGGAGTGCATTGGGTTGGCAGACTTTAAGGATTCTGTGCGGGATGCACTGTCAGAGATGCTGGGTGGGTGGAGTGGTGTAACAAGGGAGTGTGTCAGTATGTTTTGTGATGTAAAATGTTTGCACCTAGGATTGTATCTGTGTGGTTTGTTTTCATTTATATAACTATATGATTGCTTATGTTGTAAGTGATGGTTTAATAAAGATGTTTTCTTGTTAAAAAAAAATAATAAAATAAACACTATTGCATGTATCCTTTCTTTGCCCTGACCATCATTTGGAAGTTTATAGTTTGTATCAAACATTTGGCCAGGATATGGTGCATCTCTGGGTGAGGATGCTTTGAGAGCATCTAGAAGAGTGAAAGAAATGTTCTTCTCTGATCAAGAATGAGCAGTCAAATTATCCATCTTTTGTCTAAGCAGTAATGTTGCATACATCATTAACAAAAAAAAAAAACTTTGCTTTTAGGAGAGTGGTAAGGCTCATTTACCCAGTTCACAGATGTATAGATGGATTGTCCTAAAACGATGCATTGAACCTCAGTTCATTGTAAGAAGTATGATTCAGCTCGTATGGAAAGGTAGTCAGTTGCAGAAGTAATGGTGGATGTCACTAAACCTGCTGTCAGGCTATGCCTCATCACCTCCATGTAAACTTCTCCATATCAAGTTGCGGGGTAAGGCCTTTTGTGGATGTTATTGTAGAAAGTGATCATTGCAGTTTACTGTTGCTGTATTGACTGTTGGAATTCCTGCAGAAGTCTGATAGCGAACCCAAATACCAGAGCTCTTTTCCCTTTCTCTCCTGGCCAGGACGACTGTGTTCCACAGTGACATCAGGATACTGGTGGAATAGCTAGGAGTCGGTTAGCACCATCATCGGGTCTTTCTAGCCGTAGCAGGTTCAGGTGTTGCTCCCAAAACTAATAACCTTCAAATCTCCAACCAGCATTACCAAAAGCCAGCAACTACATCTGTGACTTTCAAATGATTATCATCACTACTGTAATTGAACTCAGTCAGCATAAAAATGAAAACCTCCATGATAAAAAACACAGAGTAGCTTTATTAGGTCTGAGTGCTTTCATCCCTACACTAATATCAAGACTTAAGAGATAAAAAACATAGAAATCCCTTATCCTTATATGGAATCGAAGGCTTGTAAGCATTCAAATAAATGACAAACAGAACTTAAAGCAAAAGAACGATAGTCCCCTGTGTGTCTTGACACGCCAGGCTGGTCTCAAAAAGATCAAAAATGTGTTTTAGAATATGGCCCACATATTAATAAAATCAAGAAAATTATAGTTTGTAATTGGAATATTATATTAACAGACCAGGAAATAGTTAAAATAGTAGGATCTCAACCTATTTTTGTTAACAAAATGGGGCGTAACATTAAGAATTATCTTGAAGGGGGTGGCATTAGCAAGCATTTGACCCAGAAGTATACCACTAAGTGTGGAAAGTGCAAGCAATGCCAAACCATTTTAGAAGAAGGTAGTGCCACCTTGGAAAATGTTAATAAAAAGCATTAAGTCAAAAGATGGAAAAAATGCTTTATATAGACATGTCAAAAGATGTGGGTAACAAACATTTTTTTAAGTTTGCCATCCTTGAAAGTGTTCAAATAGATTCTAAAGGGGGAGATTATAAAGGACGATTGTCCTTTAAAGAAATATGTTGGCAGTTATATACAGACGCTTCCACTGCACCAGGATTGAATGATTTTTACTGTTAAGCCAATATTACAATTAAATTTATGAATCATTATATAAATTTAATATTTTTTTTATGTAATATGCATTATTACTATATTATTCAATAATATATTTGTATTGATTTATGAAACAAGTTATACTATTGACATATCTACTTATTTTAGTTGGGTTATTGGGTTAGAGATGTGCAATTTTATTGTTGTGTTATTATAGTGTGAATGCAATCAGTATATTTTTTTCATTTTGATATTCCTCAGAATGACGTTTGTTGCATTTGTGTATGTAGCTTTAATGCAGCGCTATTTTGGCGCCAAAGAAGTTATTTAAATCTGTTCACTACATTATAATGGAGTTCTGAAGAAGCTCGCAGCACAGCGAGTGAAAGCGCTTAACTCTTTTAAACAATAAATTTTATTATTTTATCACTCTGTTCGATTTTTGTTCCTTTTGAGACCAGCCTGGCGTGTCAAGACACACAGGGGACTAGCGTTCTTTTGCTTATCCTTATATAGGAACAAAATCCCTAACATTCCATCACCTTTTAATATGTCAATACATTATTGACTAAAGATGGGAAAAAAAGAAAAATGAAGTACTAAAAGTGTAGTATTAAAAGTGCAGATGGTTTCATGCATTCTTATGTCTCTATGATTTAAAAATCATCTTGAAAATGTAAAACAATTGACCTTTGAGGAAAATTAGATACCATTGATAAATTTATTTTTCAACACACAAGTTTAGGAAGTCACATCATTTAAACCACCAGGACCTATAGCATGGGTCCTTATTTGCCATTGCAGTTCCTTAATTACTAGTTTAACCTTCCATGGCTTCCCCTTGCATTCTTTTCAGTTACATCTGTAACAAAAAAAAAAACTGAAACTGTGCCCTTCATAATACTGAATATGCTTCCACAGGGCATTAAAAAGATCTTTCATTCTAATTGCATATAAATGCTTGTATATTTGATCCGTCAGGGCAGTCTTTGTTTTACCTATATAGAAACTTGAATAATGACAACATATTGCAATATAAGCCACCCCCTATTAAAGCAATTGCAATAAAAGTGTTTGTGGAAGGTGTCATAGCCCTTAATTAGAGCCTATGTACAGACAGTGCATAGAAACTGTCTTCTTTCTCACATTCCTAGGACCACTCAGTAGTCTGCCAATATAATTGTTAATACACCAGTCCTTTTTGTAAATAACACATGGGACATCTTCACTACCTTTTTATGTATCTCCCCCATATCAAAAACGTACCTGTTTTCAGTAACTGTTTGTCTAATCATTCCTGCATCATCATTGTAAGTTAATACTAATTCCGTATTGTATTCAGTTCCATTGCCATTGGGATTAGATTCAGTTCTATGAGAATTCTCACTTTCGTGCACCCCTAGGAGTAGGTAATAAATGCCTGAAACTGTTTTAGTATATACCTTTGAAAAGATACCACTGAGGAAATTTTCGGGGTAACCCTTAATGATAAACATGGACCTTAATTTTTTCACTTTCCACATAAAACAAATCAGAATTTGGTATTATACATGCCAATCTAACTAGATAACTCTTGACCAAAGCTCTTTGGTGGTGGTATGGGTAACAACTATTAAAATGTAATAATGACTTGGAGTAAGTGGGTTTTTTATAAATGTTTTATATGAACCCCTTGTTAATAGCATCCTTATGAATTTCAATATCCAAATATTTTAAAACTCTGAATAATTCAGTAGTAAACTTTAAAATCTCAGTTGTGTTATTTGTATAGTTAAGAAAAAATCTATCAACTTATCCTCTGACTCTCTCCAAAAAAATCACTATGCCATCTAGGAAATGACCATACATAACCCAACATTTCTTGTAATTAGAATGGAGCCAATAGGCCATCACAATGTTGACTTGTATAGAGGCACATACTGCTCCCATGCCACCCTTCTTTGTTTTTATATAAGAACTTAAAGTGTAGTTAAGTGTTCAAAAAACAGGTCGCCCCCTATATCATGAGGGATTACTGAAAAAAGATCCTTAATGTCACTTGTGACCAATAGAAGGCCCTCCGTGTACATTTTCATTAATACCCATCACAAAAACCCACAAATCCTTGTAAATATTATCCTCATTTTTTAAATAAATCTTTGAGTTTAAAATCTATATTTTGCCATCCCACGGGTCTTAGCATCCTTAGCATCAACAGTGTGTTGCTAAGGTGGATCAAACTGATTTTTATGGATTTTTGGAATACCAAAAATACTAGGGATCCATGGATACTCAGTTTCTAAAATTCATATTCTGGGTTGGTAATCTGATCTTGTAATAATACCTAATCATATAATAAAGTACCTGTTTTAATGTATGCTATGTTCATTTAATTTCTAGTTGGTCCAGAAATAATAAAACCTCAATTTTCAAATTGTAATCTATAGTGCACATAATGACAAGACCACACCCTTTGTCTGGTTTCATTAGTCTAATATCTTTGTTGCTACAAATGTTTAACATTTTGGTTTCATCATTAGAAAGGTTAAACTTAAGTACAGTTTGACTACCTAAAAGGTGTTGAATATTGAACTTGCATAATTTCTTGAATAATGATATAACAATATGCGATGGTGGATTGTAAACACTAGATTTTTTTGAAATCTGAATTAAAATCCTTTCCCAAAAATACAATGGACAAATTTACATTTCATTTAAAAGTTTTAAATTTATTAAAGTTGTTGCTAAATCGGCGTTCCTGATAGGAGCGTAAGTCTTTCCTTTGTCAAATAAATTTGCATGATCACTTGAAACCTCAGAACAACTATAATTGTATATATTAAAATCCCCATGCTTGTTAGTAGTAATCTCCATTAATTTCTTGACTGGGGTCTCATGTCTCCCCTTTCTCATTGTTTGATATTGAGGTGAAACCCCATTCTGTTCCTTGAATATTCCTGTATCAAGGAGTTGGGCCTTTTCCCTTTCATTTGATTTTTCAACCTCTTGGATCACCTGAGATGTGGCAACTCTAAAGGGCCTGGATTATATCTACTGCTATTTGAACTAGAGACACCAAAATCAAACTCACTGCCACAACCCATCCTTGTCTTGTGAAATTGCGCTCGGGTGTGCTTTATGGGTTATCACAGTCCCCTTTGTCTCTCCACAGTTTTTTCTCTTTGTTTTAATTCCATCAATAACTTTGTCAACATTCTTAAATAAATTCAAATCATCATTACAATGAACAAATGCAAAGTCCATTTTAATATTGTCGTCCAAATGGTTAATTTTATTTCTAAAGAATCCATGGTCCTTTGGTTGTATTTCATCAAACTTTCCATTAATTCACACCCATGCCTGTTGAATAGCTGAAGTAGTTCTTTATGTAAATCTCCCTTAATCCTGAAGAAAACTGCCATGTTCTCAAGCCCTTTGGTAACATATTAGCTTTAATACATTCACAAAAATAATTTTTTTCTATCTGTAATTTGCATGATTTGGTGAGCTTATGTTCAATAATTCTTTTTTTAATACATAACCCACTGTTATTAATTTGTTTAACATCACCATTAAATTCTAATCTAGTATGTAACCACTCACCAAGATTAATATTCCCTCCCTCCCTGGTGATGAGAACACCATACCGTTTTTTTGTCAGGATTCGGGGGGGGGGGGGCTGCTAACGTCTCTCTGGGCTCGTATTGTAAACTTGGCATCATTCGCTGGACTGGAGTGATTTCCCATCTGTATAAACTCTGTAATGGATTGCATTGCATTTTGAAGGTGTTATTTTTTTATTCTCTGCAAAATTGTCCAATTAATTGAGTGAGATTTCCAACCATTGACTCAAACAATTCATATGTACTGTACCCTTTGTTACATGCCTCCGCACAGGTCAGAGGTTGAAAAACCAAAATTAATAAACCAAGTTCACAGGAAAGGTATTGATTATTCCACCAGCATGACTTAAAGCCAATGACTGCAACTGTGACTGTCAAATGATTATCACTACTGCTGGAATTGAACTCAACCACCATAAAAATGAAAAATAAACTCCATGATAAAAACACAGAATAGCTTTATTAGGTTTGATTGTTTTTGTTACTCCACTAACTTCCAGGACTTCATCAGAGATACAGACCATAGTAACCCCTTATCCTTTTATAGGAAGAATATCCTTCCCCTAACATTAAATCACCTTTAATGTGTATATCAATTACTGAATAAATACAGAGAAAAAATATGTACTAAAAGTGTAGTTTTAAAAGTACAATTGATTTTAATCATTTCATATATTTTTATGATTTAAAAATGTGTATTAGAAATGTAAAAAGGTTGATCCGTGAAGAAAAGTAGAAACCACAGATTTCATTTTCAACATACAAATTAAGGGAAGTGGTATCATTTTTAAACCATCAGGACTTACAGCATGCATCTGTAATTTCCATTACAGTTCCTTAACCTTCCATGGCACCCCCCCCCCCCCCGCCCCGCATCCTCTTCAGACACAGAGGTTAAAACCACCTTCTCATTCTAATTGCATGTAAATACTCATGTAGTCAACCCTTCAGTGCTCTTTCTGTTTTACCTTTATAGAATCTTGGACAGAGACAACATATTGCCATATAAAACCACCCCTTTACTAAAGCAATTACAATAAAAGTGTGGGAGGAAGGTGCCAAACTTATTAATTAGAACCTCTTTACCTTCATTAATGTACGGACAGTAGTTACACCTTCCACATTTAAAGGTTCCTGTCTTCTTTCGCAAGTTCCTAGGACCACTCCACAATCTTTCAACATAATTTTAATACACCAGTCCTTTTTGTAAATAATGTCTGGGATGAAAGAGCTCAGACCTAATAGACTGTACTCTATTTTTATTTTTCATTTTTATGGTGGTTGAGTTCATTTTAAGCAGTGGTAGTAATCATTTGACAGTCACAGAGTTTTGGTTGTGCTGGTGGAAAAACTGATGGAACTTGAGTATGACCCACCCAGAGATGATGCATCCCAGGTGCGAGATAGCCAGAAAGGCCATCAAACCTGGCTGTCCATGCTGCTGTTTAGACCCTGAAAAGAAGGATGCATAAGTCTTGTGGGAGAGAGGGAAGCTAGTGAAGGACTGTCTGTTTTCCCACCCCTTCTCAAAGGTTTGCCTTAAATAGATGGAAAAAAGGCGGGAGCTTGTACTTCCCTGGTGAGTGTATTGGAGTATCTATAATTATGATAATTACCTAGCACAGCTCTAGTATGTTCTTCATGATTCAGTGTTGCAGTACTGACAATAATGGATGATTTCAAATGCTTAAACATGGTGACTGACCCAAGAGTCAGCACATTGAATCTACTTGAACATTTACAATTATGGTAGGCTCCTAACAGAATTGCAATGTCCATATTGCAATGTCCATTTTCACAGTCCTACAGTTCAGTAAGGGTTTGTCTTCTAGGCGTTGGTTCCCTCTGGTCAACTGGGTATGTTGGGGTTTTTGGGGATGCAGAGTCAGTGTCGCCTCACAGTAAGACGTCTTGTTCGATTCTCAGCTAAAGCATCATCTGTGTGGAGACATGCGTGGATGGGCGTACCGTCGTTGAAGGCTGTGCGTCAGGGCTGGCAACTCGGCACGTAAAAATCTACTGCCAATCATTAGCAGACCGGAGTTCCTCTGTGGTGACCCCTAACCGGGAAAAGCCGAAAGACACAACAACAACAAAAGAGTCAGTGGCCTTGCATCCTTTTTTACTACATTTTTTCAAAAAAAAAAAAGTCAGAAAAGGGAAAGACAAAAGGAATACAGAGGATAAAGGGTGGAGTTGGGGATCCCAGTCAAGCCTTTGATTGTAAATAAAAGAATCTGGTCACAGCAGTAGCATTGTGCAAATAAATTATCTCCTTAAGTGTTTTTAAGTATTTATATAATAGCTTGTTTAGTCTTGGTTGCTTGTATTAGAGGAATAAAGTCCTGACTTTGACCCAGGCGACCTATGTTTGTTTAGTGGCACAGGCTCTGGAAGAGCTGCTTGGCTTATGTGAGAATGAGTGGCTGATGATATTTGACTTGGGGGATGGAGGTGCTGTGTTTCATTGCTTGGCTGACACCTACAGGAGTGTAAACGTATGACCTCAGCATTACAAGCTGGTCTGACTGCAAACTGCACAGTAGTGTGCAGCATTTTAGTAGGGGCTGACATTTTTATTTTGTTTTTAATTTATTTAACATTTGTTTACCAGGAAAGTCCAACTTGGAACAAAGCCAATTTTCAGCGGCCCGGAGAGAAACACTCCAGATCCATGTCTTTGAAATACGGGAGGAAACCCATACGAACATAGGGAGGACATGCAGACTCCACACAGAAGGCACTCCAGCCAAGAATCGAACCAGAGAACCTCTTCCTAGGAGGCAACAACACTACTGCTGCACCACATGCGCACTTACATGTATGTGACCTCTCTGAGCAGCAGTGGTGCAAGTCAGAGCCCACCATGTGGAAGGAGGGAGGTTGGCAAGGGCTGTATGATTGACAGACAGACTGGCTTTCAAACACCTGACTTTCACCTCCGAGGGGAACACATGGGCTGATAATGCTCATGCCATACTCTATCCTGCCTCAGGTAATTGGCAAGGTGGGTGCAAGAAGGGGAACCATTAAGCAGACCTTGTGGTTGATTAAAACAATCCTGTTTATGTGCATCTTTAAATTAATTCAAGACAATCCCTGCAAAGTGCAAGCTCAAACTCATTTTCTCTTGAGACTGTTTCCAGAATTAGTGTTTTCAATGGGAGAACACTTGAGGTTTTTCGCTCCCTTAGAAAATACTATGAGTTGCTACAGCTGGAATTTCCAGAACCCTCACCAATCCCCGTAGTGTTGTCAGTACTGAGGATGGCTCTGTCACAGCCTCTGTTTTCCCTGGCAGCCATCCTGCTGCCCTTTTGAAAGCATATAAGACAGTACATAATTCCCCAGTCTTTTGAGTTTTTATATGTTATTCCCTGACCTAACCCAACAACTTTAGCTTTAATAATCCAGCTGCTGCCACACATTTTGTTAATTCAATCATTCTGTTTCAGACAAGACTGGTAAAGCTATTGATAAGTGTGTGGAAAAAGTGTATGTTACTGCAACTTTGATTTTTAGAATTCTGAATTGAAAGTGTGAGGAATGTTTTAGCTGCAGTCTCCTCTTATGAAGAAAATCTGCTTTGTGTAGTCTGGTTTCTTCTCTTATGTCACTACTTATTGCTTGAAGTGTGTATATAATTGTATATCCTGCTTCCAAGGATGCTGCTACTGGTACCGTTTTGAGGAGGTTTGTCTGGCTGCATTCTTCAAAACTTACAGATGATGTTAAAATGAAATTTTGAGTTCCCTTTTGGATAGAAATTTAGTTTATAGAGCCTTTGCTGCAGAGGTTATCAAAAAGTGTGATGAGAGGTAAGCCAATTGAGGGAATTTCTCAGATTTTTCAGCCCCTCTTCCGATTTACTGCTCCCTTGTCCAATTTTGGCAGGAAATAAAGTACATTCTCCACAGAATGCTAATAAACAGATGTTTAAAAACAATGGCAGGAGGGTTTCAAAAAGAAAGCTGGAACCTTCCATCAGAATAAAGGACAGTCAAACAAGGCAGAATGCCTATATAAGGGACCCCTCCCCCCGGCAGTCCGTTACCCCCTCCAGAATGTCTGAATCTCCATTTCTGTCTTTGGCAGCAGATCGTTTCAGACAAATGTGTTCTAAAAGTGATCCATATAGGAACACAGATGGCAGTGGGAGTAAATTTCTCCTTTTCAGGGGATTCCTCCTCATTCGTCAGACCAAACCCTCCTGTCCTCTCTCATCCCCTTCTTCCTCCTTTTGCCTGTTTTTGGCCAGAAGCAACTACCACAAGCTACCTCACAGACTGGATTTACTCACAGATGAACAGCAGTGTTTGGTACCTTTCCCAACCCAGACTGGACAGCTACAAATGACTGTCTGAATGCTAACCGTAATACCTTTTAGGCACATTTTATGAGGATGTGCAACAGATACTAATGGAGGCAAGCAAAACCTCTACTAGAAAGTCATATGTAAACAAATAGTAAAGTTTTTTTAGTTGATGCCAACTAAACAACCAGCATCAGTTCAAGGCTAGTGTTTCTCTGGTTTTACAGCATTTGTATGAGTTACTTACCTATGCCTTTCTTGCTCCTCTGTTAAGGTTCATTTATCTGCCCTTTCAGCATTTCTGCCCATGGATCCCCCTCTTTCAATGCATTCTCATGTGAAAATGTTTTTGAAAGGGATCCTACATAAGAAGCTTCCTAGAAAACTGATGCATCCCCTCCTTGAGATCTTAATTTTATATTAGAGAGGCTAACATTTGCTACATTTGAACCAGGTCATCTGACTGACTTGAGATTTTTAACATGGAAAACAGTTTTGATTGTTGTGATCTCTACAAGAAGAGTATCTGAATTGCAAGCTCTTATGGTGGGTCAACCTCATCTAATTTTTCACTGAGACAGGGTTTCTTTGAGAACTAATCCTTTTATACCTGAAGAATTGTCTAAGTTTACTTTAAGCCAAACTATCCATCTCCCCATTTTCTTCTCAGAACCCAAAAATGAAGGAGAAAGCATACTTCATACCTTGAATATCCACAGACAACAAAGATACTGTCTTAAGAAAATCATTCAGAGCTTCTGATCAGTTGGTTAATTTCTTGTAAAAGTAAGACGCGACAACATATGTTAAAGCAGGCTATTTTCAAATGGTTGTTGCAGACTGTTACCTATTGCTATTCCCACCGCAACAAACCTTTTCCAGACAGGATCAAGGCTTATTCTGCCAGGGTTCTAGGCTTCGTTTATGGCTTTTTTGGAAAGGACTAGACTCTAGAAGTACTTTAGAAGCAGCAAGTTGGTTCTGTGTGCCTATATTACAAAGGAACTATAAACTAGATTTCTTTTCCAGTTCTAAGACAGGTTTGGTAGAACCATTCTCCAGGGGCTCCTGGACTTTTCCCTTTCCATCTCCCAGCTTCCCATTTGATGTTCTTCATGTTTCACTGTTGCAGTCATTACATTTGGGTAATCTACTGGAAGGTTGACCTCAGTCAGCCTGAATAACAAAGTCTTGGGTCCTGCATCGGTTGCGGTCTCTTCTTCCATGACGTCAGGTCGTCAGGGGGTATAAAACATGCAACAGACACCATTTTAATCCATCTTTCTTGCCGCGCAGTGCCAGAAGCAGTTCGCAAGTGCCGGTCGGCCGACTCCTGAAATTTTTGTTTTCGAGTTTCAGAACCGAAGTCTTCAAACTAAAGCTAAGTACCCTGTTGGGGAAACTTTTTCTTGCTCCTTACCGATGTCAGTAAAAGTTAATAATTGTATTACTTGTGGGAAGCAAATACCTCATAAGGATTTTCATTTGTACTGTATTCCTTGCTTAGGCCCTGACCACAACGTGCCTTGCTGTCGGTTGTGTGCTAAATTTAACCAATGCACTATTAAGCGTCGGTATATTTTTGCTTCTAAATACTTTGGTTCAAGATTTAACTATCCTGAAATGTCATCGGTTAGCAATCCGACTACCGGAATTCACAAAAAACGCAAAGAAAAGACAGAGACAGACTGTCAAGGTCCAAAACCAATGACAAAACTTCTCCTAAGCCAGTCGCCGGTACTCGGTGAGGTGCTTTCGCAGCCCCTGATACCCGCTACTTTTGAGTCGCAGGCCTCTACCGAGACCCATTCGGAGTCTGGTATGCCACGAGATTCTTCAAGTATTGAACCCGCGGATGTCTCTCCCTTGGATGGATCTGGAGCCACTGAGCAGGCACCGGCTTCTGAGGGTGTTTTCAGGCCTAATGATTTGCATATTAAACCGACGCCATCATCAAAAACAAGGCCAAAACCAGCTACTACATCTAAAAAAATGACACTTGAGCCACGTGCTCAGGCTCCTTTGCCTAAAAAACAAATGATCAAAATGGCTGAGGATTTAATTACCTTGATCAGGGGTTCCCAACCCCCTCCTGCTAAGAGGCCTAGGCAAGGCACTGATTATGAATCTTCAGATCAGGTTTCCATTTCTTCTGATTCCTCTTCTGATCAGGAATTTTCTATCCCCCCTTATGAGGACTTGATGCAGAATAATCTATCCCTTCTGCTTCTCCTCCTGAGGATTTTTCTTTTGGAGAGACTTTGCATACCTCAAGGGAACATTTTCATTGGGAGAGTCAGGACTTTTCAGAATCCAGAATCCAAAAAGAGGCTTAGGGATTTTCTTCTTCTTCCTCAGCATAGGCCTTTGGCTATACCTCCTGTTTTAGACATTTTTGATGATGTTTTCTCAGAATCCAGCATGGCTCCTGATTCATTGCCTCTGGCTCCTAGTAAGCCAGACAGATATTACAAGGTTCCTGACTTCCACAAGTTTATTTTCAAAAATCCTACTGCTGACCCTGAAACTATTTCTCAGGGTCACAAGGGTGTTAAGGCTTCTACAGCTAAAAATCCTACCACTTCTGACAGAGACTCCAGGGTGCTGGATAGATGGAGTAAGAAGGTTTATACGTCTGCAACCCTGGCTTTAAACTGTCAATTTCATATGCTTAAATATCAACAGCATGTCATGGGCTTACTGAAACAGAAAATGATGATTTCTGATTGTTTGGAAAATAAAAAGTTACAGGATTTATTGCATTCAACTGAACAAGTTGGAAAGCATACTTTGCAATGTGGTTTTGATTTTTGGAGGCCTCTTGCAGGGCTGCTGTAACTGGATCTGTGATAAGAAGGCATGCTTGGTTCAAGGACCAAAATCTGCCTGATCATGTTAAAGCTAAATTGTTGGATGCTCCTTTACAGCAGGACAGGCTATTTGGTAATAAGGCAGAAGAAGTTTTAAAAAAGATGGAAGACAAAGCTAAATCTATGCAAAATGTAAAAGATTTCTTGCAAGTGCAGCCACCCAGGTTCAGTAGGCACTGGCTTACTAAGAATTGGTCCTTTTCAGTACCCAACAGAGCCGCTTAGGTCAAACCTAGACACTCCAAAGGCACCAGGTTTCAGTCACAAGGATCTTACAGGACAAAATAATGGGGTGCCTCCACCTCCAAATCAGGAAGTAGCAAAGCACCACCGTACGGTAAACAGACTCAATGACTTCCCTCTGCCATTTCCAAGCACTTATCTTTTGGCAGTCCCTATGGGGAGAAAACTAGCACTTCATGCTCAAAATTGGCATCTAATTACCCAGGACAAGTGGGTCTTAAATATAGTATCCCAGGGGTTCCGATTTCATTTCCACACGTTGCCAATTCCAAATGGATGGCCAGACCTGCCCCCAAATCAGTGGGCAGAGGCCCAGAAACAAGTCATGTCCCTCATGGATATGGGGGATATTCAGCCAGTACCAGAAAGGAAAAAGAACAAGGTTTTTATTCAAGACTTTCCCCTGGTACCCAGGAAAGACAAATCATGGCGTCCAATTCTGGATTTATCCATTCTAAATACTTTCCTGGACATTCCAAAATTCAAGATGCTGACTCTACAACAGCTACTGCCTATGCTAGGCAAAAATGCTTGGTTGGTAACTCTAGAGTTAAAAGAGGCTTACCTGCATATCCCAATCGGAATCTTGCAGAAGATACCTCCGCTTCAAAGCAGGCTATTTGCATTACCAGTTTTCTGCACTGCCCGTTGGCTTATCTACCGCGCCCAGGGTCTTCACAAAGTGCCTGGCGCCAGTAATTGCATTTTGCAGACAAAGAAACATTAAAATTTATCCTTATCTGGACGATTGTCTAATTCAGGCATAGGACAAGGACAATCTTCTACAACATCTGGCATTTGTAAAAAGGCTTCTAACAGGCCTAGGGTACACTATAAACGAAAAGAAATCACAACTGGTACCCTCTCAAATAATTACATTCCTGGGTGCAAGCTTGAATACAACTGCCCAGATGGCTTACCTCATGCCAGACAAAGAAATTCAATTGATAGCATATTTCAAACAAGTGGCCACAAAAACCCAACTATCTGCAAGACAAATTCTGCAGGCTTTGGGGTTCTTGGCATCCTGCATCCTACTAATTCCATATGCAAGAGTGCATATGAGGAAACATCAATGGTACCTAAAAAGCTTATGGAGTCAACATTGTCACAGTCTGGAAACAATGATTCCTCTAATTCCTTGCCTGCAACAGGAGTTCCTTTGGCGGGCAGAGGCCTGTCACCAAACCAAGGGACTGTCATTCATTCTACCCCCTGCCACCCAAACCCTGACTACAGACGCATCAGAATATGCTTGGGGGGCATCTGGCAGGAAGATGCATTCAGGGCGAATGGAGCCCAAATAAAATGCACCTACATATTAACTAGAAAGAAATGCTAGCTGTACAGAATGCTCTGACAGCCTTCAAGGACTCCCTTCATCCAGGAAAACTACTGATAAAGACGGACAACACAACACTTATGTGGTACATAAGCAGGGTGGTACCCACTCCTACCCTCTTTGCAGACTAGCCATGGCCTTGTGGAATACAGCCTTGACTTAGCAAATACATCTACAAGCTCAATTCCTGCCAGGAAAGCAAAATACTCTGGCAGACGACCTAAGCAGAAATCTTATGGACCCACACAAATGGAAACTGGATCCACAAATCTTCAGCATGTTGACACAAAAATGAGGGAGCCCAGACATAGATCTATTTGCCTCTCCCCAAAACTAGCAGTTGGACAAATTTTGCACAAGAACTCTTCACAAAAAAGCTTGGAAGGTGGATGCTGTATCCTTCAGCTGGAAAAAACTTATCAGTCTATGCCTCTGCTCTCCAAGGTTTTACTAAAAGTCAGACGGGAAAAAACAAAAATGATTGATTGCTCCAGACTGGCCTCGCCAACACTGGTACCCGCTTCTAAGGAATATGTCACACCTTCCTCCGTGGTACTTGCCTCAGACACCTCATCTGTTGTCTCAGCAGAACTATCAAATTCTGCACACTCCGCTTCAAACTCTGAAACTTGTAGCATGGCTAATCAACTAGTTTCACCAATCACATCTCTCCGTAAACCTGTGATGGATGTCATTTTGGAGGCTAGAAGGCCTAGTACTAGAAAATCTTATGCTGATAAATGAAAGAGATTCTGTGCCTGGAACCAAGCACAAGTAATAAACACAGCAATGTCCAATATTCCTCAGATTTTGCAATATTTAACTGAGATGCTTCACAAGGGCCTATCTTTTTCTTCTATAAAAATCCATGCCTCTACCATCTCAGCTCATTACAACACAGACGCTCTTCTCTTTTCTCATCCCTGCTAAAGCAGTAAAAATTTGAGACCTTGAGCACCGACTCCTGCATGGGACCTCAGTTTTGTGCTGGAAAAACTAACCCTACCTCGTTTTGAACCAGCTACTACTGCAGACATAAAATTTCTTTCTTGGAAGACCGCCTTTCTTTTAGCAGTCACTTCAGCGAGAAGGATTTCAGAACTACAGACTCTCATGGCAGTGGAGCCTTTCATTATCTTTTACCCAGACAGGGTAGCCCTCAGGACCAATCCTTCTTTTATGCCTAAGGTGGTATCCAGTGTGGCTCTTAACCAGACCATTCATCTGCCAACTTTTTTTCCAAGTCCGCAGAACAAGGGGGAGCGGATTCTGCATTCATTGGATGTATACGGACAACTAAGATTCTACTTAAACAGGACAAAATCTCTAAGAAAGTCTGAGCAACTACTGGTGGCATTTGCTTCAGGGGCAGAGGGAAAGGCTGTCTCAAAGCAGACTGTTTCAAAATGGATAAACCATTGTATTTCTTTCTGCTACATGCACCATGGTAAACCTGTCCCCAAGGGGATCAGATCCCATTCCACCAGGGCTGAATCTACTTCTGCAGCCTTTCTCAGAGGGGTTCCTACCAGAGACATTCTGGAAGCTGCTACTTGGAGCTCAGTTCATATGTTCACAAAAACATTATCATTTACCTCTCTTTTCTAAATCCAGGGCAGGCTTTGCCACTGCTATCCTGCAGGGCCTTATAGCTGCTCCTAATGCTGTATAATTCCATCCTCCCTTCCATAGCTTTGTGATTCTACCCAAATGTAAAGACTGCAACAGTGAAACACGAAGAACATAGTACAGTTGTGTACACTTACCATAAATGTAGATGTTCAAGTGTATTCGGTGTTGCAGTCCGGGTTACCCACCTGCCCAGCCCCCTTTCTTCTCTATTATTATATGTCTTCTTTCCTTTAGTATGTTCAAAAGCCTTTGTGGTGTATTTGCTTTTAGTTGGAGGTAACATTTTTGTGTTCTAAAATACATGTGTGTATGTATATATATATATATATATATATATATATATATATATATAGATATATATATATATTTATTTATTTATTTTGCTCCCCATTTGGGGTGCACCTGACATCTGGGGCAAGAAAACTGATTAAAATGGTGTTGGCTGCATGTTTTATACCCCTGATGACCTGACATCATGGAAGAGGAGACAGCAACCGACGCAGGACCCAAGACTTTGTTATTCAGGCCGACTGAGGCTAACCTGCCAGCAGATTGCCCAAATGTAATGACTGCAACAGTGAATACACTCGAACTTCTACTTTCTAAGTGGTGATAATCTGCCCATACAGCTTTGGCTACTGCAGCATTGATCAGAATGAAGAAAGTAGTACAGCTGTATGAGTAAACTTGCCATAACAGCAGATGTTTGAATGATCACTGCTGCAGTAGCTGCTCCCTCCCTCCATCCCTGTTTTTTTTGTTGTGGTTATGCCAGGATGTGGACTTGTATTATTTTACTTCTTAACAACATCCTTTCAGGTTTTAGCCTTTCTCTGTGTATCTTCATGAAAGCTCTGAAGGGCTTTGCACCCAAACCTGTCTTTTTAGTCAACTCTGATGTTCATCGTGTTACCCTGCTGCAGTCATCACACTTGGGTTATCCTGTCGTCAGGCGGTCCCGCAGTCAGCCGGAATTCCAAAGTCTTGGTCCGGCGTCTGCTGCTGTCGCTTCTTCCCTGATGTCAGTGCACCAGGGGTATATATATTGCATCCGACGCCATTTTCTTCAGTCTTTCTTGCTGCACGGTGCCCGAAGCAGAAGCAGTTCGCAACTGCCGGTCGGCCGACACCTGAGATTTTCAAAGTCGAATTTCAGATCCGAAGTCTTCAATAAAGCTAAGTGCCCCGTTGGGGAAACTTTTCTTGCCTCAGACCGATGTCAGAAAAAGTTAACAATTGTATTTCTTGTGGGAAGCAAATACCTCATAAGGATTTTCATTCGTACTGCATACCTTGCCTAGGCCCAGACCACAACGTCACTGGTTGTCGTTTTTCTGCTAGGTTTAATAAGCTTACTATAAAAAGATGCTTTGATTTCGCACGACACTACTTCAGTAGAAAATTTAACTACACAGTGCCATCGGATTACCGACTACCGGCATGCACAAAAAACGCAAGGATAAGGACAGGCAGCCTAGACCCAAGCCAGACACCGAGGCCTCGGCTGGACCGGTCTCCGGTTCACCAGTCTTCAGTGAGGATCCGACGCAGCCCCTGACTACCACAGATCTGGAACCCAAGACTGCTTCGGAGCCTTTGGCGGAAAGTGCTAGGCCGACGCAGCCATTTTGTTTAGCCCCTACCGACGACACTGCAGAAAGAGATGTCGGTGCTGAAGAAACACCTTCGGTTTCTGAAGGCGTTTTCAGACCGACGATGCTCACCATAAAAACGTATCCTAAGCTTAAGACTCCTATTAAACCTAAAAAGACTGCACTTCAGTCTCCAGTTCAAGGCCCCATGCCTAAGAAACAGATGCTCAAAATGGCTGAAGATTTGATCTCTTTAATCAGGGGTTCCCAACCCCCACCCGACAAAAGGCCTAGACAAGAGGAAGATTATGCCTCCTCTGATCAAGTGTCTATTTCCTAAGGCTCCTCTGAGGACAAAGATTACTCCTTCTCCCCTTATGAAGATTCTGATGCTGAGGATTCTATTCCCTCAGCTTCTCCTCCTGAAGACTACTCCTTTGGGGAAACTTTACACACTATGAGGGAACATTTTCACTGGGAAGGTCAGGACTACGCTGACAAAGAAAAGTCTCAGAGAGTTTCTTTTACTCCCCCAGCACAGACCACTTGTCATCCCCCCAGTTTTAGACATTGTGGATGATGTTTACTTAGAATCCAGTGTGAACCCAGATTCTCTGCCTCCTGCTCCAGCCAAACCTGATGACAGATACTATAGAGTGCCTGACTCCCACAAATTCCTTTATAAAGCCCTGTTGCTGATCCAGAGACTATCTCCCAGGGTCCCAAAGGGGCTAAGGCTTCTATGGCAAAAAATCCTGTACCCTCTGAAAGGGACTCCAGAGCACTAGACAGGTGGGGAGAAAAGGTTTACACCTCAGCCACTCTAGCTATGAGGGCACTAAATTGGCAATTTCACATGCTAAAATATCAGCAATTTCTAATGTCTCAGTTAAAACAAAAAATGAGCACACTCCCTCAACAGTCTGAATTGAAAGAAATGCAGGATCTGTTGCATGCAACTGAACAGGTGGGCAAACATACTTTACAATGTGGGTTTGATTCTTTGGAGGCTTCCTGCAGAGCAGCTGTCACTGGGTCTGTTGTACGTAGGCATGCTTGGTTAAAGGAACAAACTCTGCCTGATCATGTTAAAGCAAAGCTTCTAGATGCTCCCTTACAGCAGGATGTTCTTTTTGGAGTTAAAGCAGAACAAGTCTTAAAGAAAATGGAGGATAAGGCAAAATGTATGCAAACAGTCAAAGATTTTCTACAAGTACAGCCCCCTTGCTTCAGCAGAAATTGGCCAACAAATAATTGGTCCTTTCCAGCTACTGACAGAACACAGAGGGGTAAATACAGATGTACAAGAGGCAGAGGACAACCACAAGCCCAATACAAACCTCGACAATGGGGCACTGCAACACAGAAGGGAGGAGAAGACAGGTCCCAAACTACCAGAAGGCAAACTCAATGACTTGCACCTCATCTGGCCAAGCAACACTCTCTTGGCAGCCCCCTTGGGAGGAAAACTCACACTTTTTTCAGGCAACTGGCACATTGTCACAAAGGACAAATGGGTCCTAGACATAATTTCACGAGGATACAGATTCCATTTTCACAGCATGCCAATGAAAAGAGGAATGCCAAACCTGATGGACAGAGGCACAAAAACAAATTACAGCTCTCATGGACATGAGAGCCATTCAACTGGTACCTACACGAGAGCAAAGCCAAGGATTTTACTCAAGACTCTTTCTAGTTCCCAGAAAGGACAGTGCCTGGAGACCAATTCTGGACCTTTCAATTCTAAACACCTTCTTACAAGTACCCAAATTCAAGATGCTAACACTACAGCAGCTTCTTCCCATGTTGGGCAAGAAAGCATGGCTAGTAACGTTGGACCTCAAGGAGGCATACCTGCATGTCCCTATCAGACAAAGTTGCAGAAGATACCTCCATTTCATTGCAGGTTCAACCCATTACCAATTCTCTGCACTGCCCTTTGGCTTATCTACTGCGCCCAGGGTCTTCACAAAATGCCTGGCACCAGTAATTGCATACTGCAGACAGAGGAATTCAAATATACCCATACCTGGACGACTGCCTCATCCAAGCAGAAAGCAAGGACATTCTCTTACAACATCTGGCTTTTGTAAAACATCTAAGTTGCCTGGGGTACACAGTAAACGAAAAGAAATCAAAACTAGTACCCTCACAAAATATGACATTCCTGGGTGCCAGCTTGAATACAACGGCCCAGAAGGCATATCTGACGCCAGACAAACTACAACTGACTCAATATTTCAAAACAATGGCAACAAAGACCCAACTACCTGCAAGAAAAATTTTGCAGGCCTTGGGCTTCATGGCATCTTGCATACTACTAATACCATTTGCAAAGCTGCATATGAGGAAATTACAGTGGTACCTAAAAAGCGTATGGTCTCAACACAGCCACAGCTTGGACACAGTGATATCTCTTATTCCCTGCCTACAACAGGAGTTTCTATGGTGGTCACAGGCATGTCACCTCAACAAGGGTCAGCCTTTCTCCTTGACCCCAGCCAGGCAAACTATGACAACAGATGCATCGGACTACGCCTGGGGGGCACACATGGCAGGACAGTGCGTTCAAGGCATATGGACTGCAGATCAAAGGAATCTGCACATCAATCAAAAAGAGATGCAGGCTGTACAGAATGCTCTGACAGCCTTCAAGAATCTATTACATCCAGGACAACTTACAATAAGGACGGACAACACCACAGTAATGTGGTACATAAACAAACAAGGGGGTACTCACTCCTACCCTCTATGCAGGCAAGCAGTGATCTTGTAGAACACAGCTCTGGCTTACCAAGTTGAGTTACAAGCTCAGTTCCTGCCAGGAAAAAAGAACACATTGGCAGACGACCTCAGCAGAAACATCATGGATCCCCACGAGTGGAAACTGGATCCACAAGTATTTGCAATGATAACTCAAAAATGGGGCCTTCCAGCCATAGACCTGTTTGCCAGTCTTCAAAACTATCAGCTAACAAAATTTTGTACAAGGACACTTCACCATCAAGCTTGGAAAGTGGACGCACTCAAATTCAGTTGGAAAAACCTGACAAGTATATGCCTTCCCTCCATTGCCTCTCCTCACAAAGATGCTTCTGAAAGTCAGAAAGGAGAGACCACGACTGATACTCATAGCCCCAGACTGGCCACGCCAGCACTGGTACCCACTATTGAGGAATATGGCCCAGGGCCCACCTTGGATTTTACCACAGATTGCCCATTTGCTCACACAGCAAAACAATCAGATTCTTCACAGCCAGCTCAAAACCTTAAATCTGGCTGCATGGCAAATCACCTAAGCATCCAGCCAGCTCCTCTTTCCCAAGCAGTTATGGATGTTATTCTGGAAGCTAGGAGGCCCAGCACTAGGAAGGCCTACTCGGACAAATGGAAAAGGTTTTGCACCTGGAACCAAGCTAAAGGACAAAACACACCTCAGCCTCACATGCCTCAGATTCTACAGTATTTAACTGAGATGTTGCACAAAAGACTTTCTTTTTCTTCCATTAAAATCCATGCATCAGCTATTTCAGCCCACTACAACACGGATCCACCCTTATTTTCACATCCACTTCTAAGGCAGTTCCTCAGAGGGGCAAAAAACATTAGGCCCCCCAGGAGAGCACCTACACCAACATGGGACCACAATTTTGTTCTGGAAAAACTTACACTACCTCCCTTTGAACCAGCTTTCTCTGCAGATCTACAGTTTCTTTCATGGAAGACTGCCCTGCTGCTAGCAATAACTTCAGCTAGAAGAGTCTCAGAGCTGCAGGCACTAATGGCAGTGAAACCTTTCCTCATTTTCCATCAAGACAGAGTTTCTCTACGAAATAATCCTTCCTTCATGCCTAAGGTGGTTTCCAGTGTGGCTTTAAATCAAACCATCCACTTACCCACCTTCTTCCGAAATCCACAGGACAAAGGAGAAAGACTCCTGCATTCGTTGGGCATTCACAGGCAACTTCGTTACTACTTGGATAAAACTAAGGTTTTCAGAAAATCTGACCAGCTCTTTGTATCCTATGCTACAGCTTCACAAGGGAAGGCTATATCAAAACAAACAATTTCCAAATGGATAGGACATTGCATTCGTTTTTGCTATACCCATCATGGAAAACCAGTTCCTGCTACCATTAGACCCCACTCTACCAGGGCAACAGCTACTTCTACAGCCTTCCTCAGGGGGGTTCCAACCAAGGAGATTTTGGAAGCTGCAACCTGGATTTCAGTACACACCTTTACCAAACACTATCACTTACCACTTTACTCTAAAACTTGAGCTGGCTTCGCCACTGCAGTTCTGCAGGGCCTTCTAGCCTCCTCTAACCCTCTATGACTCCTCCACTCATCCTTAGCTTTGGGATTCTCCCCAAGTGTGATGACTGCAGCAGGGTAACACGATGAACATAGTACAGTTTTGTACCTACCATAAATGTAGATGTTCGAGTGTTCACCCTGCTGCAGTCCAGGTTACCCTCCCTCCATCCCCTCTGATCTAACGGGCTAAATCTCTACAATACCTTCCTGATGTATTTGCTTATAGCTGGAGGGATTTTGTGTTTGTGCAAAAATTGCTTAGTTTGGTCCTAATTACTGGCCACCTTTTTGGGGGCACCTGACATCTGGGGCAAGAAAAACTGAAGAAAATGGTGTCGGATGCAATATATATACCCCTGGCGCACTGTCGTCAGAGAAGAAGCGACAACAACCAACGGCGGACCAAGACTTTGGAGTTCTGGCCGACTGCGGGACCGCCTGACGACAGGATAACCCAGGTGTGATGACTGCAGCAGGGTGAACACTCGAACATCTACATTTATGGTAGGTACAAAACTGTACTTTCTTTTTTTTAATGAGTGAAAGGTGCCTTGAAGCTTTGGAAGCTGGCCGACTGTTATATCCTGTGCAGGATTTAAGCCATGTAGCTTAGGCTCCTGCAGCAGGGATTATTCAAATATCTACTGTTACAATAAGGGCCGTTATATTTTATTTGTATTACTGCACTTTAGATTCTTACAATGCTATACCATATGTCCACAATGTGCATTATTCTAACCAAAGTACTAACATACATCACAAGTTTTTCCCAGCTGTGTTTTCTTCATCTAACTGGAGATGTTTGACATAAATGAAATAGCTTTGTATATCTAAAGTGTGGAGAAAAGTAACTTTTTTCACTGTCTAGAGATTTGAGACTAATAGTTTGCTGGATTGTCATTACCTAAGACTTCTTGATATTTACATCTTAAGTGGTTCATGTCCCCCTGTCGTGTCTCCACTTGTGTAAACTTACTTGCTTTACTTCCCATGCTACCTCTAATGTGTAAATATTTCTGTCATCTTATATTCATAAATACCATTTTCTTATATGTTGTACATCTAATAGTTCTTAATGTACCGACAATTTCCCATTTACTCATCCTCCTTACCAGCCTTTTATTCCTGTGTGGTATTATTTTATAAAGTGTATATTTTGTGCATTAAAGCATGGCTACAGCCATCCAAGCTGTCTGCAGACTTTACTTGCTGGGCTGTACTATTGGAATGGAAGAGCTGGTATGAGGAGACCCTTCTGTGTCACTTATAACCATTATATGTTAGAAATCTTGACAACTATAACTTTCCATAGCCACCAACCCCCCCCCCCCCAGGGTTATGCAAAACAACTTAATCTCCAAATCTATTACTGTGTATCATGCTGGGGTGTCACAAAAATGGCCCTACGCTACTTACTTATTTGAAGACTTTTTCTGAAAAATAAAATTGTTTCATTCCATATTTTTTTATTATTCTTTGTTTCAGTCAATCTTTCTGGTCAACGGATCAAGTCAGACCCCTCCATTTGTATTACTTTTTGGAGAGTTTATAGTTTTCATCATCCCGTCTTAGACCTTGACATTTTTTCTGATATGACCCTTACAGCAGGTACACATTATTGCTCTCCTTTGGGGTTAACATCTTTTTCTGGATTTCACAGTTTTTGCTTTTGTCATTGCTCTGTAAAAGTTGTTAGTATTAAAACATAAATGTGGCACAAAATTCCACCCCATATGAATACTGTGTTGCTTAAGTGAAGCATTAAAGCATTTTCTGCTGCTTATGACATTTTAGTTTAACCCCATAAATATAACTTCTGCTTTTCCTACCCTCTGTTACCCCCTTCACATTACTCCTCACCCATTTACCAGCATCTCCTCTGTTTTCCTCTACCCTATCACCACCATACCCAACATGTCAGCCGTAATCATCCTTAATCCCCTGATACCATTCTGTCATCCCCCAACCTCTTCTCTCCCTGTGTACCCATCACCTGTTCCTGTCCTTACCTTTACCTCCTTTGTAAATGCAGTTCCCCACTGGCTTACTGCACTTTACCATGTGTGTGTTATTAATGTAATTCTCATTTTGTTTACACTAGCTGTGTTGTATGGTTTTAATATGACTTGCACTTATACATGCCAACAGCCTTAACAGTGCATTTCATTGTATAATGTCCGTTATTGCTATGAGGCTTGGATCATGCCTGGAAAGGGTCTTCAAGCCACAGCAGCTTAGCTGGTAACAAATGTAAAATAAATGGACCAAGGTCTGTATTCACTCCTGACAGAACTTTCACAGTAACTCCCACTTCTTAGTCTGCTTCTTTGACCTTAAGGGTCAAGTGCACAGTCATTAGGGATGCTTTTTACAGTCAGAACCCTGACAAATGATTTGGCAAGAAATTCCGCTTCAGGCTGCCAGCCTAAAGAATTTAGAATGGGGAAAAGTGACCTCAGCATGATGTGATGTCAATATTATCTGATATGTGTCATGTAAAACATGTTAGAAGTGATAATGTGACTTCTCTTTCAGATTTAAAAGTTGTTAACATTTGGGTCTGTGAGCCATATTTAGCTAAATGTTTCAGATCTCTTTAAGGCAACTGTTGAGACTGATTATGAAAGGATGATGTCAACATTTTAAGTGCAGCAAAAATGTTTCTTGCCTTTTCCCCTTCTGGGACTGAGAGAAGTGGTGGTACTTTACCTTATTTTTCAGCCAGAACATTCTGCTATTCTTACTAGCCCCCATACCATTGCCCGTGCCCAGGAGGGCAGAGGCAGACCTAGAGGCAGAGATGTCAGCATAAACTGTTAGTGTCAGCTTTGGCCTTGATTTTGGGATCACAGTCATCAAGATTGACACATTCAATATTGATTTTGCCCTTCGTGTCAAGTCTGCCTATGATGATACTGTCAGCATCAGACGTTTCTTTGGGCTTGAGATCTGGAGTCAGCCTATTGGTGCCAGTCTTAGCACTGATGTTATTGGTCGTGATGCCAGTGTCAGTAAAATTGGCTTTCATGGACTCAGCACTGATTCTCTCAACATCATTTTTGACGTTGCTTGTTTTTCAGTTTCTGCAACAAGGACTAGTGCCTTCAATTCAGTGTGTGACTTTTAATGCTGATGACTGTCGTTGCAGACTGTTCTGCATATGCTGTTCTCGGTGTGTGTTGCTTCCACATCTGCCACAAATAGATATTTCCTTGTCTGGATGTGTAGTAATCTGTCTTTTCAGTCATCGGTACATAGGAATCAGTAGCCTGTTAAGGATCAGTCCCACACTGTGGCCATTGCAAGCTTTATCTTAATCTTTGAACTTTTTACCTTTGACATCTGGTTGGGCACACAGTAAGTAACAATTGGCAGTTGTACCCTTTTCCTTTGTGTGCAACTGTACAGATGGTGAGGATATAGAATGCATTGATTCTCCACAATCCCCCCATGACCGCTTATTTGAAGCGAGAGTTGAGATGACACCGAGAGGAGTGGCCCACTGACATTCTGACCACTCCAGAAAAGGAATGCTGCATGATGCTTTCCAGGACCCCCCCAAATCATGGTGATCTCTGTTAGGAATAAAATGGTATAACTAGTTATTCCTTTGGCTTGGGACAACCTTCATGTTGTGGCACCTACCCAGAGAAGACCAGACACGAACCATTGCCCCCCCCCCAAAAAACACTGTACTTGGTGGATAAACACTTCCAAGCCAGATTCCACCGTTGCTGTAGCTGCCCTTATAAAGGCTCCCATACCACAGAGCCCTGCTGTCTATCCCTTGAATGAACAGTCACATGGCAAGGCCAGGTTCGGTAAGCTTACTTATAAAATGTTCATCTTTTCCTTTATGGTAGTAAACTACTTTTCTCATATACTGAGATCCCAGAGAGCTGTTTGATAACTCATCCAAAGACTGGCTCATTTTGTCAGATGATCAGCTTAAGCTCAAACTGAAGTTGCAGCAGGCAGCTGGTATCATTTGTTTCCAGTCTCACCATGCAACATCCTTACAGTTCAGATTTTGAAAATATGGCGGCAGTTGCCAATGTATCTCTTCACTGTCATCCCTAGCTGTACCTAGTTGTGACACTCAAACTTTGCCAAGGTTTCCAAGGTGATTAAGGAACCCTTGCAAAATGTAGTAGCACAATGGTTGGGAGAACATATTGTGTTAACCAAGGGGATGATGCTGCTGAGTTTGAGTTTATTTTTAGAAATGCAGAGGCTTGGTAGTACCTTATTAAGTTTAATACTAGCACCCAAAAAAGCATTTACACAAAAGTGAAAATCCAAAATCAACGAAGTACGAATTTAGTAAAAGGAATAAAAATCTTAAGGATGCGATATTTACAAGATGGAAGAAGTAAGTTTCATAAAAATAAATGATGGATATGGGAACATTATATTCAAAGTAATGCTCAAGCAAATGGTTAAAGTAATTTGGTCAGCAGGAATTGATAAGTATAGAGAATATTGAAATACATGTGAGTAATGAACAGAACTATGATGGAGTGTGTGTGTGTGTGTGTGTGTGTGTGTGTGTGTGTGTGTGTGTGTGTGTGTGTGTGTGTGTGTGTGTGTGTGTGTGTGTGTGTGTGTCTGTGTGTGTTTGACCTTAATCAAAAGATCAAAATGCTGACCTGCTGCTGTGCATGTGCTGAACAGCAACCTTGGCGCATTCATAATTAAAGCTC